>NW_028291684.1:205000-394320 GCF_059453375.1 Lepisosteus platostomus
ATGTTGGCGAATGCGCTCCCTTGTGTTGGCTCGTCCCGCACTGGAGGAGGACAAACAATCTGCACGGAGGAGCACCAGGCAAGTCTTCACCAGACAAAAACCTCCAGTGCACAGCACTCTGGAAACATTTCGGGGCTTTCGCGTGTTTATTTCAGCACGTAAACCGCACCGGTCCAACACGTTGGCAGGGCGCGCGGCGCCTCCGCCCTCTTGTGGCCTTGCGGCGTCAGAGCAAGAGGCTCCTTCTCGCTGCCCTTCCGCTGTGTTGCAGGGCCCCGAGAGGGAACCCGGAGCGCGCACTTTGTGGGGGGCGGGGGACCGCGTTCGCGCTCTGCCCCCGGTCTCTTGCGCGAGTACTAAATCTCACGGACAGGGGGGCCTCGTCATTGATTGTTACAGGTGAGACGGGGATTAGGAGGAGACCCCGACTGATGGGTAAAGCGGAGCACTAACACCAGAGGGACACCCCCGGCGTCTCTTTTTGAGAGACGCCCTGGGGTTTCCTAATGGCCAAGGAGGGTCGGGACCTCGGTTTGACGCCTCCCCCGAAGGACGGCGCCTGTTTGTGCAGCAGAGTGTCGCCATCAGGAGGCTGGGGCGTAAGAGAGCCACACAGCCCGCAGGGTGAACGCTCCCTACTGGTCCCAGTCACACCTCTTGCAGGAGCAGCAGCAACCGGAGCTTTTCCGGGGTGGAATCTCCCATCCGGGTGCCGGCCAGGCTCACACCTGCTGGGCTGCCCCGGGGGTGAGCCCAGTCGAGAGTCGCAGGGCCAGATCTAGTCACCGGGGAGAAACGATACAAGTGAAGGATTGCTCGGCTCTCGGCACTTGAAAAGACCGACAAATGTCTCGTTCCCGCCGGAGCTGAATGTACCCGCATGTGTGGTGTCGTCTTCTTCCCCCGCCCCGCTGTGTTTGCTGTATTGTCTCTGAAGCCGGCCCCCCCGAGACGAGACGGGCTGTTCCTGTGCCCCAATTAACACTTTACAGGTGCCATTCCCCGGCATTGTGGCCATTGTCGGTGCTCACACGCGATAAGATAAGGCGGAGGAGAGCGGGGCATGCCCAGCGGCAGACATTCAAGGAGGGGGCAGTGCGAGGTGAGGTGAGGTGCGACACGCCGGAGCCCTGACGCAGCTAATGCGGAGCACTTGTTGGACTGGCATCGAAAGGACGTGTGCGCACGGAGCGAGCCTTCCCTGCGGCTCGCTCCGTACCCTAAAGGTACCAAAAGTCCACTAGTATAAGCATTAAGTCACTGTCACTGTCACCCCTGTTACAATGTGATTGCTACATATCTTCATTTCTTTGGTTTTTATCCAGTGTGTTGAAGTATTTCACAACACTACCTGTAGCCCGTCTGGAAATAAATCCTCATTCTGATTATTGACCTGGGCATGTACCAATAAATCACTGAGCATATATATATATCACTGTGTTGAAGCTAGAGACCTTTATGTAATATTATGATGCTAAAATGTCATTTTCACATATATTAATGTAATAAATGATTGCTTATGCTTTATAAACAAATCTAATTAAAATAAAAGCTTACGTTTTGTATTTATCTTGTACCATAGAACATGATTTTCTTTGTATTTCAAGCCCATAAAGTGTCCAAATGACACACTACATGATATAAGGAAGATTATCACATGCATATCGGTATTATCTTTCTTATGAAAATGCATTCCTTTCATTACCTTTTACTTTTTAAAATGAACTCAAATTGTGTATAATGTAATAATTTAAGTAGAATAGATTCTAATAATATAATGATCCAGTGTGTTGCACTACTTCACTGCTTCACTGCTCTATGCCGTCTGGAAATAAATCCTCAGACTGCTTACTGCCCTGGGCTTGTACCAATAAATTACAGGAGCACATCTATATATCACTGCGTTGAAACAGGAGACACACAATCACTGCAAACACATCCTAAATACAGTGTTCCAGCACCTTTGACCTCATCCAGAACGTATCATTTCTTGAAAGGGATTGCTGTCCGAATGCACATCTGAATCCCAAACAGAATCTCTAGTAAAATACGATCATTTGTGAAACAGGTAAATGACCGTCTCAGGGGCCCATTCCTCATTCTCAAGACACATCTATGCAGTACGTACACCATGCATTGAGCAATAGGGATTAAAGACACCACAGGTAAGGTTAGAAGTCATTCTGACTATATTCTAAAATATTGGACTCATATTCTTATGATGGCAGTCACTTATGATAGTGACAGAGACGCTGTGTTGCAAAAGGGCGCTGTCTTTAGGATGAAATGTAAAACAGAGGTCACAGCGAGCTGAAAAACACGTTTTGAAAAGTGTGCTTTTCCTGCCCCAGAAGTTAAATGGGGGTGACCAAAGTTGCCCAAACGTGTTTATTTCTGCTGAAAAACCCGTTTTGACAACTTCTGCACAGTGGGGTTAAGGGCTGACTCAGTGGGCTCTAATGAGCCAGGCAGTTACATTGGGATTCCAAGGTTTGAAAAAACACGTTTATTTCGAGCTGAAAAACAAGTTTTGAAAAGTGTGCTTTTCCTGCCCCAGAAGTTAATTGGGGGTGCCCAAACATGTTTATTTCTCTGTCACTATGCTGGGGCATTGGGACCCGCACAGACCTCAGGGTGAATGCCCCCCCGCCGGCACCATTAACACCGCTTCCAGCTGGAAGCTTTGTTTTTCCCTGTAGCTCACCCTTATCCGGGTACTGACCTGGCTCACACCTGCTTAGCTTCAGTGGGTTTTCAGTTGCGAGTTGCAAGGGGATGCAAGTGATGGAGCCGCTCGCTGCAAAAGCCGCTGTATTGGCCGGAAATCGAACCCGAGCCTCCCGCGTGGCAGGCGAGAATTCTACCACTGAACCACCAATGCTCAGTGCCTGGGCCTTCAAAAAAGACGCTTTTTTGGTGCTCTGTGCAAAACGCGTCGACATCTGCTTCCAGCTGCAAAATGCCATTCGCGGACGCTGAAGAACTTATTTCCAAGGCAGCGGGTACAAGCGATTGGGCGTTTTAAAACCACCAGGAACACCAAACAGGCGCGCTTCTTTGCTTGCGCCGAAACACAAAGACAGGAGGTGGACAACGTAGTCGGCAGGATTCGAACCTCTTTCTGTCTATTATATACTAAATATTCTCGTCTGTCTCTTGTTTGTATAGAACTGAATGTCCCTGACAATGTACTGTTAGTTTTAATTGAAGAACGGCATTTGTGTTCAAATATATCAGACAAGTTTACGTAACTGCTCATGCGACACTCAGTTGTAATTAGTCAAGAAATAAAGTCGAACAACAGCTGCGGGTTTGATTCTGAACGTATCAGATTGCAGCACCTTTTACTTCAATTGACAAATGATAGAGATTCGAAGAGAGATCCTTCAGACCAGCAAGCAAACCCACGGCTATTTCGGTTTTATATCTAGGCAACGTTGGTGTCTGCAATAGCATACATGAAAGCGTGATGCAATTTCTGTGGCTACATTTGTTGCACGTCATGCACAGTAAGAGTGTTTCTAACACCAAATAAAAAGTCAACAATTAGCGATCACACCTTCTCCTCAGTTAACCCACTGAAACCCTTGCTGTTAACAGTTCTTTAATGCGTGCTTTACGAGCACCTACATATTGTGTCGGTTCTTTCAGTTTTATTCTTTAGGTTTTCAAAGGCATAAGTAGAACACCAGAGGTGCGAACGCAAGATGTGTGGTTATCTGAAGAACTCATTTCCATGGCAGCGGGGCCAAGCAATTCAGCGTTTTTATAGTACCAGGAAAGGAGAAGCAGCACTTCACCTTTGCCGCGCAGGCACAAGGAGACATGCGGCAGATGCCGTAGTCGGCAGGATTCGAACCTGCGTGGGGAGTCCCCAATGGATTTCGAGTCCATCGCCTTAACCACTCGGCCACGACTACAGCGAGTTCGCCATCGCCGCATTCCTCCTTTAATCTAACACGGCGTGCGACGTGGCTGCGGAAACCTTTTCAAAGTCGCTCTCCGTTAAAAAAAATAAATACCTTTGACAAAATACGTGCCGGCAGACAGACACGCCTCAGAGGGTTTAAGGCTGGCTTCACGTTCAAATGATAAAGTCTCCCCGTCCGGATGTCAAAATGCAGCTGAAAAGTATTGCATGTTCATGTGTATTGCATGTGAAAGTATTGCATAATTGTGTCTGAAAATGAGCAATGGGCACCTGAGAGACTCATTTGCCTGTTTCACAAATGATCATATTTGACTAGAGATTCTGTTTGGGATTCAGTTGTGCATTCTGACAGCAATCCCTTTCAAAAAATGATACATTCTGGATGAGGTCAAAGGTGCAGGAACACTGTATTTAGGATGTGTTTGCACTTATTCTGTGTCTCTAGCTTCAACACAGTGATATATATATATATGCTCAGTGATTTTTTGGTACATGCCCAGGGCAATAATCATTATGAGGTTTTATTTCCAGATGTGCTAGGGGTAGTGTTGTGAAATACTTCAACACACTGGATTGCAGGTTTAGACCCCCTGCACTCTTACTCCTTAAAAACCTGAAGCGTCTGGCGTCTCGCCGACGTCGAAAACCCCCCTCAGGCTGTACTCGTACTCGGCTAACTGCTGTGGAACCCTGCGTGAGCAGCCGCTGCGCCACGGTGACGGCTGGCGACCCACGGATGCCCCACTATCGGCCGGCTCCAGCCCCGGCTGGTCCTCTAGAGCCTCCCCACACGGCTCCTCCTCCCGGGTCGGTAGGGGGCCAGGCTAACTCGCTGCAGGACCACCACTCTCCCCCGTGTTTGCAACCGGACATGGTAGCAGACCTCGCCCACCACCCAGAGTACCTCAGCGGGCCCCTCCCATGACGGCGCCAGCTTAGGGCTGAGGCATTTGCGGCGGCACGGGTTGTACACCCAAACCGAGTCCCCGGGCTGGAAGGCAGGCCCCCTGCAGCGCAGGTCGTAGTGCCGCTTCTACCGGACCCCCGCCTGTGTCAAGTGGGTCCGTGCAAAGCTGTGCACCTGCTGCATCCGCTGCCGCAGGTCCCACTCGTAGTCCGGTCCAGCCAGCGGTGCCGACCCGTCTCCGGGCAGCGGGCCGGAGACCAGGTCCACCGGGGTTCACATTTCCCGGCCCAGCATGAGCGAGGCCGGGGTGCACCCGGTGGATTCCTGGACCGCGGTCCGATACGCCCAGAGCGCAAGGGGGAGGTGGCGGTCCCAGTCCCGTTGGTGCCGGGACACCAGGGTGGCCAGCTGGGTGGTGAGGGTACGATTAAACCGCTCCACCAACCCGTTGCTCTGGGGATGCAGCGGTGTGGTCCGCGTCTTGTGATCCCCAGGCGCTGGCACACTCTGGCGAAGACCTGGGACTCGACGTTACGCCCCTGGTCACTATGTAACTCCTCCGGCACCCCCAGCCTGGCAAACATCCCCTCCAGCAGTGCATCGGCCACCATGTGGGCACTCTAGTCCGGTAGGGCGAAGGCCTCCAGCCACTTCATAAAATAATCCATGGCCACCAAGACGTAGAGGTTCCCGGCCTCGGTGCGCGGAAACGGGCCCAAAACGTCCACCCACACCCGCTCCATAGGAGCCCCCGCCTGGTGTTGTTGGAGGGGGGCCCGAGACCTCTCGGGGGGACCCTTCTGCGCCACGCACACTGCACACGTTCGGCAGTACCGCTCCACGTCCCGGTGGCAAAGTCCCCAATAAAAATGGCCTCGGAGGCGCTGCAGGGTATTTTTACCGCCGAAGTGCCCCACGCCCGGCTGGCCATGCACTGCTCGGAGCACCGCCCCGCGGAGCGACCAAGGCAACATCAGCTGCCACCGTACCTCGCCACTGGAGGGTACCCGCCACCCCCGGCACAGCACCCCGTCCTTTACCTCCAAGGCCTCCCACAGGATGCACAGGGCCTTGACAGACTTTGGGTGTGGGGCGAGCTTCTCTCGCTTAGGCCGCACTCCGGCTACCACTCCCAGCATGCCCAGCGGTACTACGAGTGCCTGGGGGCGCTTCCTCCTCACCACCAGGCGAGGGCGTTACAATACATAGAATATGCATGTAAAACGAACAGATCTTATCGAGAGGGTTATCAGAATACAAAAGGTATATATTCAGTCAGTTACAAAGTGTTACACATATCAAGAGGACATACGTTCAGTATATCATTCATTTAGACCATTTCATAAATGAACCTGGTTATAACTTCTACATTAGATACTGAAAACAAGTACATAACTCTTAGGAATTAAATTGATATCAACTGGTTGGGATAACAATTGAATTCTCGAGCAGTAATGCAGTGAAGTTGAATACTCATCCAATCTCTGGGGATTCAGATCTCCTGCGGGCACAAAGAAACAGTTGCAGGCTTGTTGTTGTCCAATCCACGCTCTCTGTCTAGGTGCCAGGCTGTGCTGTGCGGGTTGCGACGGTGCGCTGCTGATGCTCACTGACCGGCTAGTTAGTGTTGGCTTTAACTAGCAAAGTTTGTGCACAGGAGAAAAGATGACTGTGGGTCCCAGCAAGTCAAGAAGAAGACCGGTTCGTTCCTGATGAAGAGCTAGTTCTGAATAGTGATTCAACTGTCCACAGTTCCGACCTGTTCACGAGGCCCGCTGCTGGTGCTAACCTCGGGTGGATCCTCTGGTTATTCTCTGGCAACCTCCGCTCTAGACCCTTAGAACAAAGGAAAGTTCTGGCACTCGGACACACTGGCCGTTCCGTGGTTGTCCGGGCTGAGTCTCAGGATGGTCAGGAGGCGCGCTGTGAGAATGTCCTGCCCTTGAGAGCCTTCTGCTCCTGGGCTGTCCTGCCCTGGAATTCTCCTTTGAATTCCCTTTAGAAAACTCCACAGAATTCTCTACTGAATTCCCACTGAATCTCTCAGGCTCTCTGTGTTGCCTGTTTTTACCTGGAGGAACTTCAGCTCGTTGATTGGCTGAAAGTTCCATGGGCATCAGAGTCCCACGTGGGTTACTCGGCCCTACCAGTCCCTGATTGGTTGATCAAGGTGAGATATGAGTCACTTACTCCTGACACTTAGGAATGCAGTCCAGATGTCCATCTGGCACTCCCTAGACAGATAGGCACCAATGGATGACCATTGATCATGATAGCCAGGCTTAGCTAAGTGCATCCCCCTTTGGGAGCTGTCCCTTATCAAGGGAAACCTTAAATCAGCCTGCATGAATAGTTTCTCTGTGGCTGCACCACAGAGATGAACAGAGAGATAAGGCCTAATTTGGGAAAGCTCAGAAACACTTAATTCTTTCTTATTAATAAGCATCGCCGCTACACCGCCCAAAGCACTTCTAAAACAGGAGATTCGCGTTTGGGAATGCGCCCTGCCCTACAAATAAAACAGGTCTACGGGTCTGAAACCTGCTCCACGGAAAACAGCTCTGTTGCACTTTTGATCAAAGGGAGATTCGCTGTTCTTACTTTTTGATGACATAACACCCAAAGGGGCTTCTTTGGAGCTGGATTCCAACCAGCATCCTTAAGTTTCTTGGCAGTATCCTTTACAGTCCTCTGTTCGGTCGACAAGGGACTGAAGGGGGCAGCTTTCCTCACACATACAGTGCAATGTACTGTAGTGTTCCCGTTCATCGAATTCGCAGTTCTGCATCAGACCTCTAACTCGTTTCCTTAGCTTGGATTTAAGCCACGAAGCAGGCTTCTACTGTATAAACGTCTAGGGGAATCACAAACTATTTGAGAGGCCATCATCCCAGGGGGAACTGACAAAGTCTATCCCTAAACACCTAGCGCAGTCTCTCGAGAGACTGTCAAAAATCGCTTTCTCCGTTTGCGTTGCAAGTAAGTGAAAACGCGGTCTCAACCCAGAGCCACTTGGCAGCAGCGGCACGTAAATACTGTCACTGCTCGATACCAACGTTAGCCTATTATACCATGTTCAGCCACCGCTAGAAAATGTACGGCTCTAGAACCGGAGCAAACAACAGGATGGCCAACGTCAAACATGGAGAGCGACGAGAAAGGGATTCGAACCAATGCGTGCAGAGCACAATGGATCAGCAGTCCATCTCCTTAACCACTCGGCCACCTCATCGAGGAAGCTAGGCTGTCCGGACATGGCTTGGTGCACTCCAGATGATCTTTTTCTTTTTTTTCCCTCGTACTCGAGGGTCCTTTTCCTGTTCCACATGCGATTTCAACATTTTCCTTGGGAGATGTCAAGCCAGCAAGCCACTGCTGTGGTTCAGTGGCCAGTGTGCAGTTCAGTGGCCCTGTTGTACACAGAAAGCACATTGAGCTCCTTGGACATGAAAAGTTCCAGATAAAAGCCATTTGTCATCCTTTCTCTTGGTGTCGATGTTGCTATTGTATGTAAAGGTGGCAACTTGCTCCGCGAGCAGGCGGAGCAAGTTGCAATGCAGATGTGTCTGAGTGGTGTGTCCAAGTGGCTGCAAAAGGACAGTGCTCCCGGGGTGCCGTGGCTTAGTTGGTTAAAGCACTTGTCTAGTAAACAGGAGACCCTGGGTCTGAATCCCAGTGGTGCCTTTTTTGTTCCGTCTTCTCGAACAGAACGGGTCATTATGGACAACCGCCTACGGCTAGACTTAATTAAATGCAAGCATTCATTTCCTGTCTTTAACGCGACTTGTTTTTCTTAAAATGGATGCAACTTGCAAAACATGAAATACAAATCTTGCTAATCTGCGCTCGCGGCTGGCAAAAAAAAAAAAGAAGTCAGCAATGTTTTTTTCTTTAACCTTAACCCTGCTAATGGAGAAGAGTTAAACGACCGAGTCTATGCAGCTTAAACGGTCCGCACGTCGGGTTCTTAGCTGAAAGGGTGGTAAATCACACTCACCCCAGTCCTTAATCTTTTAAAGAGGATACAAAATTGAACCTAGTCGCCACATCACATACATCCTGTTCAACGATAAATAGGTAACATCTGTAGTGTGCTCTCTGAAGGCACTAGTTCTGTAGGATTTGGGATTTACTGGGACAATTATTCATTGTAGCAGTAAATCACAAAATGATTCTTTTAATGGCTTTAGAATCCAACCTTGCGATATAACTCAAACAACGCACACACACAGGTACTAATACATGAGGATACATTTATTAATACATAGAATATGCATGTAAACCTAACAGATCTTATCGAGAGGGTTATCAGAATACAAAAGGTATATATTCAGTCAGTTACAAAGAGTTACATATATCAAGAGGACATACGTTCAGTATATCATTCATTTAGACCGTTTCGTAAATGAACTTGGTTATAACTTCTACACTAGATACTCAAAACAAGTACATAACTTTTAGGAATTAAATTGATATCAAATGGTTGGGATAACAATTGAATTCTCGAGCTGTCATGCAGTGAAGTTGAATACTCATCCAATCTCTGGGGATTCAGATCTCCTGCGGGCACAAAGAAGCAGTTGCAGGCTTGTTGCTGTCTAATCCGCGCTCTCTGGCTCTATGCCAGGCTTTGCTGTTCAGCTTGCGACGGTGCTCTGGTGATGCTGACCTTGGGGTTGTAGACCACTTGGATGAGGCTCTCTCTTGGAATCTTGCAGACCTTTAGGCGCCAATGGATGACCATTGATCATGATAGCCAGGCTTAGCTAAGTGCATCCCCATTTGGGAGCTGTACCTTATCAAAAGAAAACATCTTTAAATCAGTCTGCATGAATAGCTTCTCTGTGACTGCACCACAGAGATGAAGAGGGAGATGGGGCCTCATTTGGGAAAGCACAGCAACACTTAATTCTGTCTTATTAATAAGCCTCGCCGCTACAGTACGTACAGTTATAATTCAATCTGAATTAAAAACTACATGTCCCAGTTACCATGGTGGTGCTTGTGATCATTGCGTTTAACCAACGAAACAGGGCGAAAAATCAGTCACATGACTTTGTGGCTGAGTTTAGAAAGCTTAATGTATCAGCAAGACAGCAAAGACATTTTTCCAAGAAAGTTTAGCCTTTGTCACTAATGAAACCGCTAAATAAAGACATAAATATGGAAATTGACTTTTGACTTTTATATTTCTAAATATCACAACATGTTCGAATCCAAGTCATTTTTAATAACAATGGGTAAACTGGGTAAACTATCACAAAGCTTTAAAAAACTTAACATTTTTATTATCAACAAATTGTAAATACGATGTTTACATTGGCATTATTAATTTTTCACTTGAGTATATGGAGGATTGTGAGAGCAGACCCCCCCTCTTAGGCTACATTTTTAATAAGAAATGGAGGCTGTATGCGTTACAATATAAACATTTACTGTCAAACTTTAAATCAACAGTTGATTTAAAGACAATCTGTCAAAGTGCAATGAAACACAATATTGTTGTTGTTGTTGTTGTTATTGTTGTTTTTATCCTGTAAAGCGTTTTGAGAAGCCACCTTTAAAGGCGCTATATAAAGGCGCTGATTCTTATGGAATGTGTTTTCTTTCTTCTTTTTTTTTCAGCATAGAATAAACCTGTTACAGTACTTGATTCTTATGGATGCCCGGTTCCGCCGGGGATTCAAAATAAAACATGGAATCACGTGTCTAAGGAAATAGCATTATAACTATATCCATGCACAAACAGTAGCATGTTACATTATTAATTTGGGTGTCTCCTCTTGCCAGAAAGCGCTAAATTGCATTTTGAGTGCGGTTTTTGACTTTTTTAAAAATACAACCTATACATAAGCTGATACTGTTTAGACTTTTAATTATTTTAAACTGTATTACAGCAGCACAATGTGCTTTTTCACGAAACCTAGAGTACTGAAATGTCTTGCGTTGTACAGCTTTTCAGCTAAATATATTTATCGCTTACACCTGACACTTGATGTGCCCGACAAAAACCAGTTGAACAGCTCTGTTGGAGGTTTGCAGATCAGATCAGATTCCCTTCCCCCCACAGAAAGACAGACTTATTAGTCGCTATTCACTGCGACAGCAGCTCCAATTTCAGGCGTAAGCGATAGATCCCAGTTTAGCCGATCTTGTACAGCATGTTCCAGTTTACTCTTATTAACCATATTAATTTTAAGTGCTTAATGCCATTTTTTGACCACGCACGAATATTCTTATGTCCATACCTTTTCAAGGGAATCAGTGTGAATTGTAATACTAATTAAATAACCGCGGGCACTTTCCACCCCCTCTGACAGCAGGAACATAACCCATTCTCAGCTCAGCAGCTCATTACAATATAGGGTGTTCAAATCTTTTGCTGCCTCAAAAAGCTTTAGAGAACTTAACATTTCTATTATCAACAAATTGTAAATACCACGTTTACATTGGCATTACTAATTTTTCACTTGAGTGTATGGAGGATTGTCAGCTGTCACTGAGAGCAGTTAATTAAATGTATTTTTTGATTCACAATCAGACAAATGCAACATAAATTGTTATCTTTGTCTTCTAAGTATATTAATAAACTTTCAGCATAGCTTTCTCCTAGTTTAGATTAATTTTTCTTGGGATTTTGGGATCAAACGTGGAAAGATTAGATTAGTAATCGTTTTTATTTTTTAAATACATTTTAGAAAAGTGTAATCTATACTTAAAAGCTGTATAAAAGCTGTATAAAAGACACTCGATATTAATGGAGTTTAGTTGATACTTTTTAAACTTTTAATTATTTTAAATTGTATTACAGCATTGTACACATGCTTAAAAGAGAAGAAAACGCAAGCCTTCTTCAGGTGTGAGGGCATTCTGCTCAGAATGAAACACTAAAATGTAATGTAGGCTCTGAATGGGTTCAATTATGATTTGGGCTTGATTAAGGTCGCTGCCTTTCATCCAAAATCCTGCTTGAATCCTTCTAAACTAAAAATTAGACATGAGCAGGGGCTCTGGTGAAATTTCTCTTTTTTTAATTTCTCTTTTTTTCTTGGAAAAATATCTTACCCGCTGCAATCCGGGCACAGAAGGATTAAAAGAAGCCAGACAGGCAGGGGGAAGAGTGAGTTCTAGATAAAGAGGTATCCAGGTAACAGTGAAGGTAACAGCCGCAGACGTGGCCTACTTAGCCCGCCAGGGTTACCCTACTCTCCCGGAGGAGGCCCACCGGGAAATAGCGCTCCAGGCGTTCCTGGCCCCGGCGCCGACTGAGGTGCAGTGCCACGTGATGCTGGCCGCACTGGTCCCCTTGGAGCAGGCCCTGGCTCTGGCTGAGCAGACTGATGCCGTATTCGAGGAAACCGGTGGGCGCCAACGGAGGGGCGCACGGGGAATCAGATGGGGAGGAGGAGACGCCCAGCGCGACGATGCTGGGGGAGCGATGACGGCTGGTCATCTGCCACTGCTGTGGGGAGAGGGGACACATCGCAGGCAACATGAAATTGTCAGGGACATTCAGCTATATACAAAGAAGAGACAGACAAAGTAATAATTCTATATTAACGTGGCCTACATATTGACGCAATGATCAAACTAACTGACATGTTCTGATTCAGATCCCCTGCAGTTCATAATAATTAGAACAATAGCAATGCTGAGTCCTCCCCACCCTACTGAGCACAAATTCAGCTGCTCTCCAGTTCTGTTCTGCATGTTTTTTCATTGCAATTGAGCTCGGAGCTGGTTTTCTTCCAAAACACCATGAAATTGTCACATCTTGCAGACAATAGGTGTATTCCATGTTGAAAAGAGAAGAAAGAAAACCATGGAGCCTTTTACAGGTGTGAGACTTCTTCAGGTGTGAGAAGACCTCACAGTCGAAACGCTGTGTTTCCGTTCTTCTCTTTTCAGCATGCAATAAACCTATTACTTGTTCCTTTGCAGCCGAGGCATGCTGACGTAGCTACCCAGCTGAACATCTTGCAGACTCTACAGTACTTCTCTCCTGTAGAAGTAAAGCAGGGCTTGCTGGGTGAGCTTTTGCTCCGGTAAATTAGGTCACGTGTCATGTTAAATCACTTCTTCTAAACACAACATTTGCTGGTGCTAGCTTTCCCCATGAAAAGAGACATTTCCCTTACAGTACATGACATATCGTTTTTATTCTATCAATAAGTATAGAAATTAAACAAAAGAAAAAATGGTGTCGCCAAAGAATGCACAGCTCTGTCGCCTTGGGGAGGTGTCAAGGGCATTGAGCTCCTTGGACATGAAAAGTGCCCGATAAATGCCATTTCTCATCATTTCTCTTGGCGTCAGTTCTGCTATTAAATGGGACGGAGGCAACGGGCTCAGAGAGCAGGTTAAGTGCACACCGAACGCAGATGTGTCCAAGTGTCTGTAAAAGCGCGGTGCTCCGCTGGCGCTGTTCCCTAGTGGCTTAAAGTGCCCGCCTAGTCAGCAGGCGATCCTGGGTCTGAATACCAGCGGTGCCTCTCTCCGTGTCTTGTTGTGCCGAATGTCTCATTTCAGACAAACATGTACAGCTTGGTTCAGTTTAATGCAAGAATTCATTTCCTTTCTGGAATAACTTGTTTTTGAAGAAATCCATACAGCTTGTGAAAGATGAAATCCATTTCTTGGTTGTCAGTGGAAAAAGATTGCCGGCTGCAAGAAGCGCAAGTGATTGTTTTCTTTGACCATAAACCTGCAAATGTAGGGAGTACAAGCGGCCGTCAGTCTCTGTGGCGCAATCGGTTAGCGCGTTAGGCTGTTAACCGAAAGGTTGGGGGTTCAAGCCCACCCAGGGATGCATGTCTCAGTTTTTCCAATGTAAACATCATCACCGCTAAAGAAGATGGCGCAGAAGGCTCCACAGTCGAAACGTTGTGCTTCTTTTCTTCTCTTTTCAGCATGGAGTAAACCTTTGCTTGATCCTTTGCAGCCTACGCATGCTGACACAGCTGCCTTTCTCTTAACGCGCCTCAATCATTATTCACCAAAACCATCAGCAGAATGTGTCGCCTTTGTGGTGATGTCACTCCTCTGCTTCACAAATGTCCTTAGTGACGGACCATTTCTTTCTGCCATTTTTCCGGAGCGGTTATTGATTGCTCCATCATTTCCCTCATACTTTCCATCCCTAGATTGAAAAAAAAAAACAGAAACAGGCTGACAGGACGACAATCAAATTGCAAAAACTCATCAAAGCACTCGATAGAGTATTTGAATCCACAAGTAGCTCTGAGCAACTTTGTCCTGGCTTGCATGAAAGTCGGAAAATGTCAAAAAGAAAAAGATGGTGGCTTTTTCATATCTGTTCTTTTATTTTTAGTTCGTTGGCTCTTCTGTCCATTGTCCTCCTGCCTGGCTCTTGACCTGTGACTGTCTGAACGCACACATTAGACTTTCAGGCGGGGGATTTGTCCTGAGCCTCTGTGAAAGACCCACCCACCCCCATAAATCACTGCTCTAGAAACACATGAATGCAAAACTAAACCACAGCTTAAAGAGGAGCTCCAACTCAGTGCCATACTAATGTAAACGAAGTAATACTAAGACATGTTCTTATGGATTTGTCTTACCTTGAGATATGTAATTGGATTTCAGGATTAACTTCCTCATTCAATGTAGTGGTGATTCTTTGCCTGGTCAGTACCTGGGTGGGAGACCTCCAGCGAACAATTAAGCTTGCTGCTGGAAGTGGTGTTAAGAGACTCTTAGGATCTTCCAGAGGTGTCTGTCCAATAGCACTAGTTGCCTTAGAGCTGGCTCAAACATTGCTCAAGAGTCTACCTTTCACAGATGCGCAAAGATGAATGATGGGGGTGCACGCTTCAAGGAGCCTTCCAGCTGTAGGGACCGATTAGAGACGATCCGTAGCATGTGTTCGTTTCCATATACGCCCCGTGTCTCAACGGTAGGACAGAGTCAAATACTGCCTCGACACGTAACAGCGTTATATTAAACCACAGGACTTGAGGGCTGTTTTGTTTGAATGTTCAAGGCATTGGTAGAGCGTAGGTCAAGGGCCATTGGTGCATCTCCTGTAACTGGAGCAAAAATGCTATTCAAAGTGCAGTGACTAAAATCGTCGTCCACATGTCTCCGTTGTTGATTGCTTTCTGTCTAAGAACGTTCTGTTTTCATGTCTGAACGGGGAGACTTTATCATTCCAACTTGAAGCCACCCTTAAGTCCTCTGAGGTGTGTGTGTGTGTGCTTGCACGTATGGCGTAAAAGGTTCCTTAAACGGAGAGCGATCTTGAAAAAAGTGACCTCCGCTGCCGCCGCCGCCTCGCACTCCCTGTTCGATTGTAGCAAGAAGGCAGCGGCCGTGGCACTCGCTGTAGTCGTGGCCGAGTGGTTAAGGTGACGGATTTGAAATCCGTTGGGGTCTCCCCGCGCAGGTTCAAGTCCTGCCGACTGCAGCGTCTTTTGCATTTGGTTGCGTGCGTGCGTGTAAAAGGACCAGCCTCGTTTCGTTTTCGCTGGGACCTTTAACACTCTAAATCGCCTGGACCCGCAGCCTGTGAAATCGATTCTTCAGAACCCACGAAGGACGCTTTGCCGCTGGACACAGATACCGATGCTTTTCTGCAACGAGCTTTCCAGCTGAATTTTCTCGGCAGCTCCGTACTGAACCTGTTCTCCATTGCAACATAGCGGAGGCTCGTCACGTCTATAGCAAGGCTGTGTAGGACCGCATACGCCACAGTGACTTGTACACAGACCACATGAAAGGCAAGCAAAATACACTTTTAAAATTCCAAAGACTCACAAGGTCAGAGGAACAGCGATGACCTGAACAGATCTTTTACAGAAATCTAGGTTGACCTTTTTAGAGCTGTAATTGCATTTTTGTTTAATAGAAGATCAAATCTACTCGCATGTACCAGCACCTTACAGTTTATTGATGTTAATTCTGTTTAAGTAATAAGATTGCAAATTATTTTGGACTTTAGCCGGTGTTTTTTAGAACAAATTGCTTACACTTCTGTAAGGAATACGCAGTACGTGCCTTTGTCAGTCATTGCTCACCATACCTGTAACTTTATTATCTAACTCACTTCCTCAAATGGTGAAGGTCCACAAACATAAATGAAAAAAAAAACCCTTGATGTAGATGAGGTGCACAAAAAAGCAGCCCCTGATAGCGTATAACACATTTATACTATTGCAGAGACACATGTAACATATATATATACTGTATATATATATGAAACAGAAATAGAAACAGAAACAGGAATCGCTTACTCACCTGGAGAATCTCTGTAGGAATATCTAGCATTTATCAATGGAAATAAAAGCTGCTTTAATACAGTGCATGTTCAAACTCAAACCCTCAGCTGCTGTTCTTGTTTGTTTTGGGACAAATTGCAACTGAGCATCGCATGAGCCGTTACGTACCCTTATCTGTTAGGGAATTTCAAGGGAGGAGTTAGGTCAGAATGGGTAGGCTGCAAAACAACAAGTAAAGATTTATTCCAAGATGAAACGTTGTGGCGGTTTTCTTATCTTTTCAGCATGGACTAAACTTTTACGTGTTCCTTATATGCTATATATGTATATATTAGCACCAATGTCGTTCTTAAAAACTAACATGAAATTGTCAGGGACATTCAGCTATATACAAAGACGAGACAGACAAAGTAATAATTCTATATTAACGTGGCCTACATATTGACGCAATGATCGAACTAACTGACATGTTCTGATTCAGATCCCCTGCAGTTCATGCCAATTAGAACAATAGCAATGCTGAGTCCTCCCCACCCTACTGAGCACAAATTCAGCTGCTCTCCAGTTCTGTTCTGCATGTTTTTTCATTGCAATTGAGCTCGGAGCTGGAGATGATCTCCATACAGTTCTGTGTTAACTAGCCCGCACTTGCGTGCTAATTTACGGGTTGTGGCAGATGCTTTTCTATAGTTCATATACATGACGGCAACCTGTTACCGAGGAACCTGAGAGGTTTAAAAGCCTCGCAAGCCAGGTAGGACTCGAACCTACAATCTTCTGATCCGAAGTCAGACGCGTTATCCATTACGCCACTGGCCCATAGAACATGCGCTTGAACTCCACCACAGAGAGCTCTACACTGCTACTAGTAGTACACTTCCCCATCTAAAGCTGATTGCAGCTGTCAATCATTTCGCAGCCACGCCCCCTCTTCATCTTCTCTCTGCCTTAAGCGTCTCCGCCACTCTCTCTTGACATTTCATGTCAGCATGTCAGAAGTCCGAGTGACGTTTTTAATGGCTGAGTGAGGGCACGATGCTGAAGCAGAGAGGCCACTTCAGCCAGAGAGACTTGTGCTAGGTGAGATCTGAAAAACGGACTCGCAACAGAAACAGACCAAAAAAGTATCGGTGAGATCAAAAGGCAAATGCAACATCCAGCAGAGGGCGTCTAAAGATTAGGGAACGGGCGACTGAAATCCATATGAGGCAAACTTTCCGGCTGTGTACTGCAGCTGGCCTCGTTGGCGTAGTTGGTAGCGCGTCAGTTTCATCGTCTGAAGGTCCTGAGTTTGATCCTCACACGGGGCAGGGCTGCTTCCTCTCTTGCTCTTTTCAAACACTTGCGGCAACTGTTCGCTCATAACCACATCTGGAATGCGTGACCTTTACACGGGGGAGAAGCAACGCCGCATCCCTTTTCTAAAGAACATTCACATTCAGAAATAAGTCAAGAAATTTGCCATTACTTTAGCTCGCGCTGCTGTCAGCCTGCCCATGTTGCCAAAGAAAGATTCACTCGGCGTCAACATGACAGAACAGCGATCACTTGAAAACACTGTTCCACACTCTGTAAGCAAGAACTTCAGTGTTTGCAGTCACCCGATATGCCGATAGTCAAAGGAGCACAAAACACGAAGCGTCGAAGACAAGATGAGTTGATGGAAAGAGCGTTGAATTGATGAGCACAAAAGTTCAGCTCGTACAATAGGCAACGAAGGTCCCGGCGTCATCATCGCACTTGAAAGGACTGCCTTGCAGACTAAGGGCAGTGGGAGGTTGCTGTTTTGAGATGGAGGCATTGGGATGGTGGGCCGAGATCTATTCTTCTTAAGGAATTCTTCATCGTGAAAGATCGGTCCACAGGTCATCCAAAGAACTTACAAATTTTTGGGACTCAGGGAATCACGTGCTTCCGGAAGGGAGTGAAGTGCTCAAACACATGACATGCCCCCTTGATCTCACATGCACAATTCTGCTGCAACATGCACAGCTACCGTCCACACCAGGCAGTGGGGCTTCAGCAGAATTTGCAACGCCACCTGCAATTACATATCCAGCTGCACACATATACATGGCCCCTCTGTCCTTTTCAGGATCTCAAAAAAAAGCATAGCGTGGTTTTCCTGCAACCTGATTGACCGCATCTCCCTCAGAATGTGCCCCGTTGCATTCATTGCTGAAGCAGGACGGAGGCTAACGGGCATGCCAGAACAGTTAGGCTCAGCGATCTCTCCAAAATATTGTGGTTGTAGTGGAAGAAATATGGTTTAAATTGTACCTTGGTATTTCAAACTCTCTCTAGAATGTTATCCATTTCTATTTTATTTTGACAGGAACTGGCTAATGACACTGGATGAAAAGAGAAGAAAGAAAACACAACGTTTCGGCCGTGGAGCCTTCTTCAGGTGTGAGGGCTCCACGGCTGAAATGTTGTGTTTTCTTTCTTCTCTTTTAAGCATGGAATAGACCTATTACTTGTTCCTTTGCAGCCTACGCATGCTGACACAGCTCCCCACCTGAACTGCTAATGATGCCTGGTAGTTTGTGGTACTTGGGTATTGTCTTATGTTTGCTCAAACTGCATATGTGTGATTGCATATTTTTGGGAATTTTCATATGTCAATATTTAATTCACTGACATTCCTGTATGCTTGGAAGAAAGGTAGATTGGATTTGGCACAGGACGCCTGCCCATATTTGTTGATCATTGTTGGGCTGGAAAAACAATGATAAAAAGTGTATGAAAAAAGCTCTCTCCAATATTTCCCTTCTCTTCGCCATGGTTACACTGCCCGTTCTTTCCGTCTTTTGTCCTTCTACAAAGATTCCAGGGCTCTTTTTCCACCATAATATCAGAATTTGTTTTTTTCTCTTTTAAAGGCTGTAGGTGGGGTGTGATGGACTGTACCACTATCATAGAAGATTTTTTCAGGACACATCGCAGTTCCATAGTAGAATTTATCAATAGTAGAATTCCATAGGACATTATTTACCAACGTATTACCCAGTGTGAGACTCTGCCAGTAAACCTCAGAGCATTGAGTTCTGCACTGATAAAGATGGCTATCTGAAGTCATGAAATCCACTGCTGGGATGCCTGAGAGACAGTAATTGAATCTTGGCTGGAATTAGGCTTTCTATTAGTGTTGATCTTTGGGAATTATGTGGTAAAAAGGGAAAACTCCTTTACTTTAGTCACTTTGAATGTTCAAATGTACAGAACCTGTAAAACTAAGCAATGAAAAAAATCCATCACCACTCTCATGATAGCATAACTCATAGTCTCTGCTGTTGTGTAACAATACACACTTTCAATTTTCTTATCGCCTGTCTCCAGAGAGAATGTTGTTAGTGCTGATGACCTTGAATTAGACCTTGTTGACTCTGTAAAACAATCTTCCTCTGCTTAGATTTTCACTCAGATTGATTTTGTTCTCAGATTATTCCTGGCAGGACTGAGTTTCTAGGAAATGAAAAGTGAAAGAAAAAGTACAGAAGATCAGCCCTTGAATATACAACATTGTGCAGTGAGATTGTTAAATGTATTAGCTGCTATCCTGTGCTAGAGCCTGTCGTGGTAAGCAGTGGATGACAGGATCTAGCACAGATACTAATGAAACACTGTTAATGAAAGATAAAACACTTGAGTCTTATTTTAGTTTTCCATTTCCCTTTCATTTGTGATGTACTGTACAACAGGCCACAGAACATGCACAAAAACAGATATGCACACATTCACACCAGGCAATGACAGTCTGCCCAGTCAGAATCTGAGCTGAGGTATCAGAATTCTGAATTCCCTGAATTCTGTCATGGATCATCCACAATAAGGGCAATGTTTGAACACGAGGATCCCCAGGAGAGAGCCTAGTAACATAAATCTTGGAGCAAAAGCAGATGATTAACTTCATAGTTTGTGTGGTTGAGCCAAAGTTGAGCATGAGGATATGTGAGTCACCATTCTTAGAAATGGATCCAACTTCAGACAGGCGTCAAAAGTAAGAGTATACAGTGCTGGGGCAATGACACTTCAATGATCAGAAGGATAACAAGAGTTTTAATGCATTGAAATTGATTTTCTGGTGATGCACACTGTCATGGAACTATTAATTTTTTAAGGATCACTTACTGACGTCAGACAGCTGCCAATTCTCCAGACTGGAAGGATGAACAGTTTATCCCCCTAGGTACCATATTTCCATATTTCGAAGCATTGGAATAATACATGTCATACAGCAACATAAAAACAGGAAGACAAGTATCACAGCCCCTATAATCGGTGTTAGTAACTTAAAAGAAAAACATTCCCCCTGGCCCAAACAGTGATTCTAACCAGGAGAGAAAAGCCGGTGTATCTTTTATGCCTCTCTCTTTATTCACCTTGTCTTTTAGTTCTTTCAAATGCTGAATAGCGAGCGTAAGATTTCCGTAATCATAGTCATTAGCTGGAATATATGTACAACAGGAGTCTCCTACTAAAGCATAGACTCCTCCAGATGCTGCATTTTGAAGGTCCAGCACGAACCTGTTCTGAAGTGCCATTAATCTAACTCCCCTTAATTCTTGTTTGATAGCGTCTAAGCCTTCTAACGTGATATTAATAAAAGAGTACATTTCATAAAAAGTCGCATGGGTGAGGCTGTAGAATGAGGCATTAAAGCACATATATAACAAGATGCATTAAATTTCTTTAACTTTACAGTATGATTTATAAATGTATACCACAAATTACTCATATCCCCCTCATTATCAGTTTCATTCAGCCAGTTTGTATACAAAGAGGCTTCGTGTTTAGATTCTTCCTCTTTTGGGGTGGTGACAGGCTTCTACATAAAAAGGAAAAGGGCTGTGCACATCAGTCCCAAGCAGGTTATCCCCATCTGTCCTTGTGGAGACATCACTCCTGCGCTTTGCTCAGTTCGTTTGTGACCTTTTTACAGTGGGAAGCATGAATCCAGGGCACCATTTCTGTGACCTTCACAGCAGTGGCAGTGGTCAGCAGCACCTGGTACAGCCCCCTCCACCTGAGTGAACACCATTTCTTTTTCCTGAAGTCTTTCACCAGAATCCAGTCTCCTTATTCACTCATTAGTTCTTACAGCACAGGTAAATCCCTGTGGGCTGGAGCCCAGCATAATCTTAGGCTTTTTTGGTCAACATTGGTCAACAGATTGGTCAACAACTGGGTAATAACTCTTAGAAAAATCTACACATTGTTCCCCTGCCTCAGCTGTGACGTTTTGCAGAACAATTCTAGCTGAAGTTGTAAAATTTCTCTTTGTTCCGTTCCTGCAAAACATCTTATTATGAACAAACAAACCACAATAATCATTTGCATCTAGGGGAATCACCCCCAAGGGTAACCCCCCTTAAAGCTATATTGTTCTACCCATCAGGTTCTGCCACTAGATAAGAGAACCTTTCCCATGAAATCATTTTTTGACCTTCATGATCCCTTCAGGGCGTACAATTAGCACAGAAGCAGCAGCTTTAGTCCACATGTTTTTCAAACAGGATATTAACGATATGATCATAACGAATAATACCAGACCCACAAATATGTATTGAACCAGAGACCCTCTCAATGTTCCTAGCACAGACTGTAGCCATGCACCAATGCCCCAATCATCTGGATTATAATTATGATATATATTTTTCTTCATCATAGTGCTTTGCTAAGTCCTAGCAACCTACAATACTACAATAGAGAATTAGCAAATTCAACAATCCATTCGTCCAGCTAAATTCGTCCCCCCAGGAAGTTTCATTGATTGGCCCGTGATGATATCAAACAGGCTGTTACACAGTTCTGTTTGATCCAGCCCGCATCCCATGGCGTTCCTTCAGTCTGATGTCTAGTCGATCTTTCAGAGATCTGTTCCTTCATTCCACTGTTCCAGCAGACTGAGGGTGATCTCAGTCCATCTCACTCCGAACAATGCAGCCACAGCCTGACACACCTTCCCTGTGAAGTGTGTTCCTTGATCATAATACAAGGGGCAGGGCAGTGCCCACCGAGGGCTTATCTCTGTTATCAAGTGTTTGGTAGACACAGAGGCAGTGGCAGCAACCCACCGGGAAAACAGATTATAAGAGCCCAGGTTTCCCTTTACAATTTTCAATTTCCCAGGTTTGAAAGGTTCCTCAGGAGCAGGCCTTTTGAGCTGTTGCACCCGCACCTGAACTGTAGTTGAGTTCCTTTGATAAACATTACATCCACATTAGATACCACATAAGTGGTTACTGCTTCAAACCCGGTTCTCACCCAGTTTTGGGTAACCGGCACACCATTTGACTCCCACCTGGGTGTCCAACAGAGTGCATTTGTCGGGCTATAAAGGGCATTAGGCTGTGAGGGCATGCAGGGCGTCTGGTGTGCTGTCAGCTCCACACCCCATCATCCTGCAGCCCCATAATCTTTTCTAACCATGTCCATTTCTCTGCTTCACAGAGGTCTCAGACTACTGTTCTACAAGTATTGCTCACCTGACAGTTGCATCTGCAAAGTTGTTCCCTCGAGTTACTGGAAACATTTCTTTATTATGTGATTTACACATTACCACAGCTACTTCAGTCAGTAGCTGCAAAGCTTCTAATAGTTCAGAGATAAACCCAGCATTCTTAACTGGAGTCCCTGCCGTGTTGAGAAAATCCCTATTCCTCCACCACCATCCAAAATTGTGGCATGCACCAAATGTATATATAGAGTCTATATACATATGCAGCCATTCAAAACAAGCGGGGTATGCTGCGGTATAACACGGTGGGAGTGTCGCAGTATACCGCATCATACCGGACGCAAATTAGATTATGTTAATAGTATCCGGAATCACCTTGTAAAATCGCCAGGTGGAGCTAATAAAGGTTAACCTCTCCTGTACAGCATTTGAGCTGTCACCAGAAAACGTCAGTTTTGAATCCTGATCACTGCTGAGGGACAATCTTTATTCAATTAAGAATTTAAGGTGTATACTCTTTAGACTTTTAAATTTAAACAGTGTATTACAGCATGTTAATCATTAAACATTAAAAAGGCGGTATATTTTATAAAAGCAAGATTGTTCTGTTGGACAAAAGTACACAACCTACGACCTTTATCATAAATATTTTAAATATGCAGGAATATTTTATGCATCAAAGTCTTTACTGAAGATATTACTAAGAGTATTAATAATGAATGACCTTGGACAAGCTGTAAGCTCAAAGTATTACCCTGGTCCACATTCTTTGTAACCGTCTTTGTAAACGAAAAGAGTTTATTTTTTCATTGACAAAAAGTAACACCACAGCATTTAGTTGATCCGATCACGCAAGCCCAGGCCGCCTTCAAGGCCTCTGCCCTGCCGGTCGTGGTTGGCAATACACCTGGCCTTACAAACGAGCCAGTGGGGCCCGTTCAGCTCCGGGCTCATCGCCTGCGGCTCACGGCTTGCGAGCGTGCCCAATCCGTGCGATAACTCAGAAAACACCCGGCCACACTGTGCCGGAAACGACGCACTCTGGGAAGCCGCTATGCAGGCAAGGTCCCAAGATCCCCTGCGGCCGGACACTTCCCGCCCCCCAAAGAAAAGAACGCCAATCAGACGGCCGGAGACCGAGGACTCGCGGAGCAGACGACCACAATCACCATTACAAGAGCGATTGCGAACGTGCTTGGTTTCTCTCTTTGACCAACCCAGCCGTACCCCACCCGAAGGCAGGGAAGCGCAAAAATTGCATGGAACTCATTCATGCTCCTCTCCACGGAAATCTTTAGTAAAAGGCAAAAGATTCGTACGAGATGAAGAGAAACCAGAGTGCGTGGCTTCACAGCTGCAGGAGCCCAGTCCGCCTTCAAAGCCTCTGCGCTGCCGGTCGTGGTTGGCAATGCACCTGGCCTTACAAACTAGCCAGTGGGGCCCGTTCAGCTCCGGGCTCATCGCCTGCGGCTCTCAGCTTGCGGCCGTGCCCAATCCGTGCGATAAGTCGGAAAACACCCAGCCACACTGTGCCGGAAACGACGCACTCTGGTAAGCCGCTATGCAAAGTGAGGTCCCAAGAACCCCTGCGGCCGGACACTTCCCGCCCCCCAAAGAAAAGAGCGCCAATCAGACGGCCGGAGACCGAGGACTCGCGAGCAGACGGCCACAATCACCATTACAAGAGCGATTGCGAACGTTTTTGTTTTCTCTCTTTGACCAGCCCAGCTGCGCCCCACCCGAAAACAGAGAAGCACAAATATTGCATAGAACTCATTCATGCTTCTCTCCGCGGGAATCTTTAGTAAGAGGCAAAAGATTTGTACGAAATAAAGAGAAACCAGAGTGCGTGGCTGCACAGCTGCAGGAGCCCAGGCCGCCTTCAAAGCCTCTGTGCTGCCGGTCGTGGTTTGCAATGCACCTGGCCTTACAAACGAGCCAGTGGGGCCCGTTCAGCTCCGGGCTCATCGCCTGCGGCTCACGGCTTGCGAGCGTGCCCAATCCGTGCGATATCTCGGAAAACACCCGGCCACACTGTGCCGGAAACGACGCACTCTGGGAAGCCGCTATGCAAAGCGAGGTCCCAAGATCCCCTGCGGCCGGACACTTCCCACCCCCCAAAGAAAAGAGCGCCAATCAGACGGCCGGAGACCGAGGACTTGCGGAGCAGACTGCCGCAATCGCCATAACAAGAGCAATTGTGAACGTTTTTGTTTTCTCTCTTTGACCAACCCAGCTGCGACCCACCCGAAGACAGAGAAGCACAAAAATTGCATGGAACTCATTCATGCGCCTCTCCACGGAAATCTTTAGTAAAAGGCGAAAGACTCGTACGAGATGAAGAGAAACCAGAGTGCGTGGCTGCACAGCTGCAGGAGCCCAGGCCGCCTTCAAAGCCTCTGCGCTGCCGGTCATGGTTGGCAATGCACCTGGCCTTACAAACTAGCCAGTGGGGCCCGTTCAGCTCCGGGCTCATCACCTGCGGCTCTCAGCTTGCGGCCGTGCCCAATCCGTGCGATAAGTCGGAAAACACCCAGCCACACTGTGCCGGAAACGACGCACTCTGGGAAGCCGCTATGCAAAGCGAGGTCCCAAGATCCCCTGCGGCCGGACACTTCCCGCCCCCCAAAGAAAAGAGCGCCAATCAGACGGCCGGAGACCGAGGACTCGCGGAGCAGACGGCCACAATCACCATTACAAGAGCGATTGCGAACGTGCTTGTTTTCTCTCTTTGACCAGCCCAGCTGCCCGCCACCCGAAAGCAGGAAAGCACAAAAATTGCAGGGAACTCATTCATGCTCCTCTCCACGGAAATCTTTAGTAAAAGGCGAAAGATTTGTACGAGATGAAGAAAAACCAGAGTGCGTGGCTGCACAGCTGCAGGAGCCCAGGCCGCCTTCAAGGCCTCTGCCCTGCCGGTCGTGGTTGGCAATGCACCTGGCCTTACAAACGAGCCAGTGGGGCCTGTTCAGCTCCGGGCTCATCGCCTGCGGCTTACGGCTTGCGAGCGTGCCCAATCCGTGCGATAACTCGGAAAACACCCGGCCACACTGTGCCGGAAACGACGCACTCTGGGAAGCCGCTATGCAAAGTGAGGTCCCAAGATCCCCTGCGGCCGGACACTTCCCGCCCCCCAAAGAAAAGAGCGCCAATCAGACGGCCAGAGACCGAGGACTCGCGGAGCAGACAGCCACAATCGCCATAACAAGAGCAATTGTGAACGTTTTTGTTTTCTCTCTTTGACCAGCCCAGCTGTACCCCACCCGAAAGCAGGGAAGCACAAAAATTGCATAGAACTCATTCATGCTCCTCTCCACGGAAATCTTTAGTAAAAGGCGAAAGATTTGTACGAGATGAAGAGAAACCAGAGTGCGTGGCTACACAGCTGCAGGAGCCCAGGCCGCCTTCAAAGCCTCTGCGCTGCCGGTCGTGGTTGGCAATGCACCTGGCCTTACAAACTAGCCAGTGGGGCCCGTTCAGCTCCGGGCTCATCGCCTGCGGCTCTCAGCTTGCGGCCGTGCCCAATCCGTGCGATAACTCGGAAAACACCCGGCCACACTGTGCCGGAAACGACGCACTCTGGGAAGCCGCTATGCAAAGCGAGGTCCCAAGATCCCCTGCGGCCGGACACTTCCCGCCCCCCAAAGAAAAGAGCGCCAATCAGACGGCCGGAGACCGAGGACTCGCGGAGCAGACGGCCACAATCACCATTACAAGATCGATTGCGAACGTGCTTGTTTTCTCTCTTTGACCAGCCCAGCTGCCCGCCACCCGAAAGCAGGAAAGCACAAAAATTGCAGGGAACTCATTCATGCGCCTCTCCACGGAAATCTTTAGTAAAAGGCGAAAGATTTGTACGAGATGAAGAGAAACCAGAGTGCGTGGCTGATTAAGGCCATTTAAGGCCTTAATCTGGCAATTAAGGCCCACACCGATCCTGAGCCTCAGAACTCCGGGCGCAATTAAGGCCCAAACCAGTTCTGACCTTCAGAACTCCGGGCGCAATTAAGGCCCACACCAGTCCTGAACTTCACGGTAAGGGTCCAAAACCCGTTCAAAAACTCCACGCGCAATTAAGGCATAAACCAGCTTCGAACGCCTGTACACAATACCGCGGAACCCCTGCCAGACCAAATTCTGGGCTTACAGCAAACAACCCATTACATACACCGGTGTCTTCCCCGGGCCAGAGGAATTCAGAAACTCACGTTTACTCCGTCATCTCGGGCGATTCTCGCAGGGAGCAGAGATTTCCCAATCGGTCAGAGAGAGTCGGGACTTTTAAATAAAAGAGGAGTCCTTACCTCTTAGTTATGTGCGCGCTGACCATCTCTCCTGCCGATGGGAAGTTCTGCGCCTTCTGGAGCATCCGCCGACTACGCCATATTTGTTGTAACAGAAGAAATAAGGTTCTTGATCCCGAGATGAAGTAAAACAGATGAGTTTATTGCATGCAAGGAACAATAAAGCCAAAGTCTTGTTTCCCGCAAGAAACAACAAAACCGAAGTATTGTTCCCCGTACTGTTACAAACTTTTGGGTTATATAGTGTTTTCTTCTCCGTTTCTGACGTCACTCGGTCTGATGGTAAAGAGGGGGGTTCATGGTATTTGGCCAGTTTACGATGTTCTGGACAAATGGTCAGTTTAACATTACACCCAGGGGGGTTCCTAGCTTGCATCTGCAATCCTTATCAGTTAACCCCCCTTTCCTGCCATAAACCCCAGTTTGTGACTTGAAAGTCTAAACACCCTACAGAAAGGATTAAATTCAAACCCCCGTCTCCACATCTTTCTTCAGTATCTTAATAAAGTGAAGGAGCTGCCCCTTCGCCAAGGCGGTGTGGGGCAGAATGGACAACATAATGCAACTCCTGGAAACGAATGCGGTGCTCAGCTACCAGTACATTCTGCTGGGGCTGGCACCTACCGGACTGGACAGGGGGACGCAGTTCCTGATGTGGCTGCTGCTGTCCCTCACAAAGAAAGGCCTGTGGGACGCGAGAAACAATCTCATCCGGCACAACAACAAGTGGGGAGCGAGGGAGCTGGAAGAGAGGATCCTGGCGGACCTCAGGAGGAGGATGAAGCGCGACGTTGCTAAATGGGGTTTCCCCACGGCAAAGGAGCACTGGAAAGGCCTATGGACCCTGTACAGGGATTAATGGTTTACAGCAAGCGGTAGGGTTTGGAGGGACTCTCATAATAGCGCAAATCCGCCCACCCTTGCAAGGATTGATAACGGACAATCACCGCCGTTCCGCCGATGTTTTAATTTTGTGGAGTGTTATCGTGTGAGACGTTTCCCTTTGAGATGTGTTTTTTTTCGGAATAAAGTATATTTTATAAGAAAAAAAAAAGATTGTACCATAAAGATTTCCATGGAGAGGACTATGGTTTCCTGCAGGACTATGCCGGTAGGAGGACCAGGTTCCACAACTTCAAGGGGCTGTGTCGAGGCGATCCACAGTACTGTCAGGACCAGCCCTGGCAGTTTTAGGATTCCCATTCTGGAACATAGATGAGGCACATGGTACAGTTCCACTATAATTTTGAATATATTTTCCTAGCAGGACCTACAGTACAGTACCTAACTACCTGCAGCTACAAAGGGGCACCCCCCTCTTTGATCGGGTTTGGACGTTTAACCCTATTCTGTGTTCTCCGGCGCCATTTGAGGTGGGCGATACAACCGGAGGTGGTTGCGATGCACCCACTTGTAGACCAGAGATTGCCTTCCCTTCTCAATCTGAATTCGATAAGCTACCGGTGATACCTTATCGACAATCTCGTGGGGTCCTGTCCAACTGGGTAAGAACTTCCGGGCCACCCCTGTGGGTTTGGCAAATTGGAAGTACAGGACCTTGTCTCCTACTTGGAGTTCCTGGTTAACTGCCTTTCGGTCATAGTATGCTTTCCTACCCTCTGCACTCCTTCCCAGATTGTTCTGGGCAAAAGCAAAGGTTGCCTGCAGATGTGCTCGCAGGTCTGACACATACTGATGGGCCGTAGCAGCCCCCGTCGTGCTCAGGTCCTCCACCCCATAAAGACAGTGTAGGGGAAGAGTCATCTTCCGACCTGTCATCATCTCAAAAGGTGGGACCCCCGTAGAGCAATGGGGCGTAGCTCGGATGGCCATCAGAACCAGGGGCAGCTTAATGTCTCAGTCCCTACTGCTGTTGGAGACAAACTTTTTGAGCATACTAACCACCGTTCGGTTTGCCCTTTCTGCCTGGCCCGAGGATTGAGGGTGGTAGGAGATATGCAACTAGGTCTTGACCCCAAGCATATTCCACAGGGTTGCCATTACTGTAGCTGTGAAATGGGTTCCCCGATCCGAGACCACGGTCAGGGGGAATCCCCATCGACTGAACACATGGTTCACCAACAGCACTGCAGTTGTCTCTGCCGTGTCGTTGGGTGCTGGGAGGCACTCAATCCATTTTGTGAATGCACACGTAACAGTGAGGAAATATTTGTTCCCTCTGGATGACCTCACCAGCGGCCCCACCCAATCCATTTGAAGATTGGACCAGGTGAATGTCATGCCCTTTTTCTGGAGTGGTGCACGGTGCAAGGGCCGTGATGGTTGGAACTGGCTACACGTCAGACACCCCTTTACATACGCGGCGATGTCTTGGCCCATGTGAGGCCAGAATGCCACCTGCTGGATAGTGTCGTATGTAGCCTTGATTTCCCGGTGACCCCCACAGGGTTCGTCATGAGCGTGTTGGATCATGACCCCCCGATGACAGTGGGGAACTACCCACTTTGGGACACCTTGTGCAACTGGTACACAAACCAACAACCCCTTTATAATTTTTAGGTTGTCTTTCACCTCTGCCAGCTCCTTCAGCTCCAGAGACTGGCTCAGCACCTGCTCCGAAAGAGGTTGACGCACTGGGTCAGCGATATGCTGATACATTTGCCCAATTGCTGGGTCCTGTTTCTGCATTTCCGCAAGATCGGTGTTAAAACCCTGTGACCCAAGCACTACAGATTGAGGGTCAGCTCCGACATCCTGTCTAGCCCTGCTTCGGGTGACCGCCTTGACCTCAGCCACGAATTCTGGGGGTAGCCATTCCTGCTGGAACTGCCAGGGTTCACCCTCTAAGGTGCCAGATTTGGCCAACCGGTCGGCCTCATCATTCCCGTCTTTGTCGGGTCCCTTCACCTGGGAGTGTCCCTTCACCTTCCTCCAGTAAACCATCATTCCAGCCTCGGTCGTGAGCTTGTCACTGGCCAGGAACAACTCTTTGTTCTTTACTTCCTTGCCCCGGGCATTTTTCATGCCGTTACCCTTCCAATACGGAACGTGAGACACGAAGCTATGTCGGGCGTAGTTCGAGTCACTACAGATGACAAACTGTTTAAGGCCATGTCTCAGGGCCTGCTGGAGGGTGATCAGCACCCCAGCTACTTCCGCATACTGACTAGTCTTTGGTCCTAGCTTATAGTGGGTCGGCCCACAGGGAGTATTGTCTTGCCAGACTACTCCTACCCCTGCTAGCACCTGCTGTTCGTGGCGAAAAGAGCAACCGTCAACATAGGCCATGGGTAAGCCCTGGCCCACGTTCTCATCGTAGTACCGATGATTGTTCGGTAGCTCAGCAGCGGGAATTGTTTCTGGAGCTTCCATGTCAGTGTCACAGCCGTGACACACTTGGCCCAAAGCCAGGCCCTGTCCCAGGTACATTTTCTTGCTCTGTGCATAACGTACCTCTATCTCATAGCCTTGTAGGGCCATCATTCATGCCACAATCCTGCTATTTGACACCCTGCCCGCTTTCAGTCTCTGGCTATGCAGGAATGTCACAGGTTGGTGGCAGGTTTCGATGATGATCTTTTGTCCCCCAACATAACTACGGAAGTGTTCTACTGACCAGACCGTAGACAACAGGGCCTTCTCGCAGTCCAAGAACTTTTGCTCCACTGGGCTCAGGGCTCGACTGGCATATGCCACCACCCTTCGCTCTTGGTTATATTCCTGACTCAGAGCAGCCCCAAGGCAGTGCTCTGAGAACCCTGCTTCAAGGTAGAAGACCTTATTTTTGTCAGGGTAGGCCAAGCTCGGCGCACTACCGAGTCTGCGCTTCAGCTCCATCACAGCCTGTTCTGGGGAAGGCCCCCACTCAAAGGGCACGTCTTTCTGCAACAGCTTGTGGAGGGGCCTTGCTATTTCAGCGTAATCCTCAATGAACTGCTGGGAATAATTACATACTCCCAGAAAGCTGCGCAGTTCAGACAGGTTAGTGGGCGACTTCATATTCTGGATAGCTTGGACTCTGCTGGACTGTGGCTGTATGCCTTGGGCTCCAACCAACAGTCCCACGTACTCCACTTGGGTCCTACACCACTGTCCCTTAGCCAGGGACAGTTTGGCCCCTGCACAGGAGAGCTGGGTCAACACATGCCTGATCTCGGCCATGTGTTCTTCCCAGGTCTGACTCCTCATCAGAATATCGTCCACATAGACCAGGTTGCCCCTGGCGGCTGCATCATTTGTGCAGAAATATGTTGAACTCCGCTGGGGAGTTGGAATACCCAAAGGGGCATCGATTCCAGGTGAACTGCCTGTTTCCAAAGGAAAAGGCCAGTTTGTACTGGTCTGTTGGTTCTACCTTAAGGGTCCAGAACCCATTGGCCACATCCACTGTGGTGAAATATTTCGCTGTTGTCACCTTGGCTAACTCCTGATCTAGGTAGATCATTGGCCATCGTGACAAAGGAACCTGTTTATTCAGCTGCCGGTAGTCAATGGTCAGACGCTATTTACCATTGGGTTTCAGCACCGGCCACAGTGGGGAGTTATAAGTGGAGTTACACTCCCTTATGATCTGACGCTCTAGTAGAGCATCCAACGTCTGCTTTATGGACTCGTATGCCGTGAGGGGAATGCGATACTGCCTGACATAGGTTGGGCGGGCGCCAGGGGCCGTTGGAATGCGCACTGTGTTCAAATCCGTCACCCCGCAGTCATAGGCGTCCCGTGCAAACACTTCCCGGAAATCCTGGAAATTCTGATGCAGCTGCTGACGCTGGCTTTCCGTTTCCAGGGCATCTGCCTTGCCAACCTGTTCCTGTACCTGCTCTAGGAACCCCGCTTTTGACGGCATGGCGGTATCCCGGGTCGTACTCTCGGCTGAGTGGTCCATCGGAACACCTGCGTGTACTGTGTACACAACCATCTCATCCTTATCGCTAAGGTCCACCCTGCACACCTCCTGGTTGCAGAATCCCTCTATTGGCATAATTGCAATCATCCGCCGGGGGTAGGTGTAGTACACCTGCTCGGTTCCCCCCTCCCTGGCCAAGGGACCAGGGAGCTGCCCCAGTACTGGGATGGCTAGTTCGAAATCATAGAAACCATTGTCAATTACCAGTCCCATGTCAGTGCGAGCAGGGATTTTGACATCTTGTTTTGCTATGTTCTGCACCAACAGGCAGGTGGCTCGGCCATTCCGTTCCAGTCTGGGGGTACAACAGACTGCTAGGTTCAGTCTGATAAACTGAGCTGATGGTTGGAAGAAAACCATCTCAGCGTCCATTCTCTGTCCCTTCTTTAGGACAAGGCGTACTGGAAACCCTGCTGTTGACGCAGGAACGATCAGGTCCGATTCGTTTACTACCTGGCAGGCCTGAGGAATCGTCTGACCTGACCGAATGTTCTCGGGGTCACCGCTTAGAGAGTGGGCATCTGGGTCCACCCGTGTCCACAGCACACTGTTTACTGTGTCCAGCTGGGCGCCCAGTCGAACCAATAGGTACTTCCAATAGGAAGTAGTGAGCAAACTTCCTTTTTCCGATGGAGATGGAAGCTACACAGCTTCCTTTGCTCCAAATGGACCTATGAGATGGGGGTGCCCACCACAGAACCTGTGACTGCGTCACCAGGGTCACCTGACAGCTTGGCGACAGGTCCTCGAACAGACCTTCACTGATTATGGACTTCTCAGAGCTGAGGCTAAGAATTACATCATCAACCTGCACTTCTGCCACCTGGACCCCCTCCCACCACCATGGGGTGGTATTCCTGGACCCCCTGAGGTACCAGGGTGCACAGAAAGGACTCCCATTCATTACCGGACAGGGAGATCCACTCTTCTTCAGGGATGAAAAGGGGGTGTGCTTTACCTGGCGGGTCAAGCAGCTGCTTGGAGCACTGCTCCTGTAGTTGGGAGACCGTGGGAGTGCTGGCCTGGGCAGGACTTCCCTGTAGTTTTGGAAAGCAAGAAGAGACATTTATTCTCGTCCAGAGGAACCAGGAGGAACCTCCAACTCAGCTATAGTGTTCAGTGGGCACTGTGTGATCACAGCATAACCACTGAATCCCCCTTTTTGCTGTGCAACAGGCTTAGGGTTTTTGACCTGAGCCCACAATTTTCCACGCTGGCAGTCCACCAGAGGCTCCAGCCTGTCAAGCAGGTCTTGGCCAATGAGTAGTGGCTCTGTTTTAAACCTAGAGATGTAAACAGGATGCACCACGTTCATTGGCCCGAACCTAAGTGCCACCCACACTCGGTGTGTGATCCTGGCATGATCCTGGGTATAGCTGGAAATATCTATCTTACACGGTTCTACCTTAAGTCTGATGCCTTTTCCTTTCGCTACTTGTTTGAGCTCGCTGAGTAGATCGGCTGACATCAAACTAATTTCAGCCCCAGTGTCAATCAGTGCTTCTCTATCTAAGACGTTTTCAAGAGAAACCTTGATATAAATACGCCTTGCTTTGCCTTTCTGGCTGAGATTCCCTAAGAATTGTTGGAAGCCTGCCTTTTCTTTGACTTCAGGGGCGGGGTCAGCGCCCAACTCAGAGTCACAGCCTTCTTCCAGGCAGGAACCCTCCCACCCAATCAGATAGACTGAGGGAGGGGCTTGGGACGGATCCCCGCCTCCTCCAGTGAGAAGGGGCGTGGTCCCCCTAAGCGCATTCGGTGCGGAAGGTTTACCCTGTCCTGATCTCTCAGGCAGGGCTTGTTCAAGCCTGGCCAGGCGGGCTGCAGTCGACTCCCTTCGTCCAGTCTTATGATAGGCTCTGCCTGAGCCCTTGCCTTCCCCGTAGTGCTCACGGCGGCTCTGACGCTTAGTGCGGTCCTGCCTGCCTATTTTGCGCCGGGGCTTAGCGAGCTCAGGAACCTCAGCTGCCTCGAGCTGAGGCGAGTCGTCAACCCTGCTGGCTTTAGTGGCGAACACGGCCGTTTTAGCAGGTTTTCGCTCTGAGGAAGCAGATACTTCAGCTCCCCAGGCTTTTTGAGCCAACCTTCTAATGTCAGACATTTTCATCGCTTTTGCATCAGTGTGCATCACAATCATTTTCCTGACTGAGGGATGCAGATTAGCAATGAATAAACCTTTGAAATTCACGTTCTCTTCGCAACCCTCTTCATTCCGCCCTGCAAAATAAGTGCGCCTAAGCCTCTGATAATAGTCGCGAGGGGCTTCAGCTTTTTCGTGCTTAATATGGTGCACAGCGGCCACGGCAGCTATGGGATCGATAAAAGCCGAAAATTCTCCGATCATTGCCTGACACAGCTCCTCAAAGCTATTACAGACCTCCGGTCCTTGTCTAGACATCCACTCGTGGACCGCTCGGCTGGTAGTTTTCCTTACTAACATAGCCTTTTCCTGTTCGGACGCTTCGGGCATAAACTGCAAAGTATATCTCAGCTCATCGATGTAGGTTTCCACATTATTCCCTGACACTGACGGGTCAAACCTTTCTACATCTTTGGCTAACTGCCTCAGGGAGTGGAGGTTAATTTTTACGGTTTCTCCGCAGGCAGGGAGACGGCTGTGATCAGGAGCAGGGGGTCTATGCCTGAACTGACTCGCCCTTGCGTTTCACGCAGGACTCGGCGATCTCCCCCATGCCGATCCGACCACAGACCCTGCCCGGGAGAAACCTCCTCCCGGCGCGCTGGGTGAGCGCTCCGGGCTGCTAGGTGGGCTGGCATGCAAGTGGGATCTAGTCTATTTTGCTTCCAGTACGGCAGCATCTGACTCCTTTTGCCTTTCCTGGCTGAGCTCATTTAAACTCTCAATTTCTTTTTCTTTTTCTTTCAAGCTCGCTTCCAGGTCTCTCCTAGCTACCTCAGCCGCAGTTTCTCTAGCAGACAAGTCATCTAATTTACCTAAAACTTCCCTGAGTCAGTCTTCACTTTCCTCATTTTTCACTCTCTTTTCTCTGATTATATCCAACAACTCAACTCGCTCCGCCTTATATCTTTCTAGCGTTCCCTGAAGCTTTTGAAACTTTGTCAGCTCGGACAAAGACAGTTCCAGCTGTTTAGCTAGATTTAAGGTGAAACTCGATAGGACCAGAACTGCTTTCACAGACCCTCCTGTGTTAAGCTGGTTCGCTACCTTAGCTACTAAATCTACTTGCAGCGTCTCAATATCATCAAAGTTCAACTTTTCGATACCACTCCAGTAACCAGGATTGTCGTCGCTAGAAATAGTACTTATAAGCGACTCCACTTCAGACATTTTAGCAGCCATTGTCATTACGTCAGAGAAACTTTAAGAGTATGACTTTTTTTTTTCTTTTTCCAAAATACAGTATGGAATCTAGACACCCGAGCAGATGGATTTCCAATCAGCACACGTTACACTAAACGCTAGAAAACAGGGGGATTTCTTTACGCAGTTATCAGCACACCCGGTATTCGCGTATAGAAGCCGCGGTGCTGTGCTGAACTTGAACTCACAGCAACATCAGTTATTCTGTGCGACTGATTCTCATTTCATTCTAAACTCGCCCACCCAGGGACGCCATTAAATGTAATGGTTTGATGGGTTTACTGAGACAATTATTAATTGTAGCAGTAATCACGAGGTTGTTCGTTGGGGCTTTTAGAAAATCAATCGTCAGAACAACTAACAACGCACACACAGGGGTTCAATACACTAGATACATCTATTAATATAAATTGTGCACCAAACATATACTAGTCTGCCTGGATACGAGTGGCAGACCTTACTGTGAGGGTTATCAATATACAAGGTATATAATCCCGAAGAGATGCAAACACAAAGAGATACACAACAGAGAATATATGTCAATATATATCGTTCGGTTACCAAATCGCTAATCAGTGTTATTACCCACTGTTACTCTAAACTCGGAAGTAAATACATTACTCATGAATTAAATTGATAACAACTTGTGTTGAGGTACAATTGAATTCTCGAGACGCAATGTAGAACATGGGGTTTACTTATCCACTGTGTATAGATTTGGAATTTCCCGGCACGAACACCAAACCAGCTGACAGGCTCTGTTGCAGCCTCTGTTCCAGCGGTTGTCCAATGGGCGTTGTCCCGGCATCCTCTGGCTACCGGCCAACCAGTCAAGGTGCAGCTCGGAGTAGGACGGACGGAGGAATCTGACTGCGGCGCGCAGGGCAGTCGTTGCTCCGAGGGGATCTACCAGCAGTCCGGCTGGCTGGTAGAAAGTCTCTATGCACAGAGTGGGACCGCGAGTCCTCACAAGTCACTCTTGTGCCTGGGAAGAAGCTGGTTCGTTCCCGGTCCAGCACTGCTTCTGAATAAGCTATTCAGGTTGTCGACGAGGGTCCAGCTGTAGGGTCCAACTGTCCAACACAAACACAATCTGTAGCGTTTAGCGTGACATAGTCTTGCAGGCATCGTGCTGTCTCACTGCAATACTATACCGCTGGAGGAAACAGTCCATCTGGCCATGAAACTCATTTGAACGTCTAGCTACAGCAACTAACAATATCATGATTTATTCAGGATTTGTGGAATCAGCACGTCCCGGAGACAGCTTCCGAAATCGTGAGCATTCTCTGGTGGTGTCCTGCAGGGCTTTTGCGGGTGTGCGTTGGTGGTATAGTGGTGAGCATAGCTGCCTTCCAAGCAGTTGACCTGGGTTCGATTCCCGGCCAACGCAGTGGCGATTGGTTTTAAATGCTGTCATGAGCCTTGGATTGTGACTAGCAAAGCGAAGCCTTTTGAAAGAGCTAAAGCACTGCAAAACGGAATTGAAGGAGAATCTTAAAGGGGATTCTGAGCGGTGTCTGCATACACGCAGTCCGATACGGGTGCTGAAAGCTTGAGCTACTCTCAATGTCATGCTGCCTTTCCCCGGAGTAAATCTGTTACATTGAAAGAATGCTTCTGGCAGGTTCAAAAAGGGACCCTTGTTAATTGGAGAAATCAATGATTTCGAATGAATTCTGTATGCGTTAAAAGACAGCTATACACAGAAAACATGCAGGACACTGCTCATGATGTCTCAGTGCGTTTTTCCAAGCCATCTGACAAAGCCCGCCCACTGAAAACTGCAGCACATCGTGTAAAGACGTTCAACTTTGTAACTACTGCACGCACAGGAAGCAGAATAAATTCCTGCAGGACATCGCACAATCTCTTTTGAACGGGGTGTCATGGAAATATAACTATCAAGGAAGCCACAAGAGAGAGTTCTCACCTGAGTAAGGTCTTTATTTCAATATTGCAATATTGGGAGCCCTGCTGCCACTTCGCCAAGTGCAACCAGAGACTCAATTTGTTACAAGCAGTACAGGGTTTTTATAAGACGTTGCGCTGTAAAGAAGTTCAGCACTTGGTCCCTTCTAAAACTTCCCCTTTCTCTAAGAGAAAACAGATTACATCATAGAGCGAGAGAAGAAAAACTAGATTTGTTATTCAAAGCTTATCAGTTACTTTCAGCTAATTCTAATGACCCAGACAGCATATATTATTTTGGTACATTGTCTTCTAAACTAACCTAAACAGTGTACTTTGTTGACGAACTGTTTTCTAAAATTCTGCACGTACTGTAGCATTTATATCCTTGAAATATTATCTAAAAGCACCAATATATTTTTTTGTAAAGCTCTATACATTTTTAAGAATCAATTAACTCATTAGATTTCCACTACAATTCCCTCCTTTTTATTCTTGAAAATGATTAAAAGTTAGATTCTTCATATGGACTCCCAGGAGGCTCCCATACTTCAGATTCTTCCGTTTTTATCAGAACATACTGATGCGCAAACATATTAATTACCATATTTCAAAGCATTGGAATAATATATTTTGTACATCAACACAAAAACAGAAAGACAAGTATCACAGCTACTATAATCGGTGTTAGTAACTTAAAGAAAAACATTCCCCCTGGCCCAAACAGTGATTCTAACCAGGAGAGAAATTGGTGAGGCTGTAGAATGAGGCATTAAAGCACATACATAACAAGATGCATTAAATTTCTTTAACTTTACAGTATGATTTTATAAATTTGTACCACAAATTACTCATATCCCCCTCATTATCAGTTTCATTCAGCCAGTTTGTATACAAAGAGGCTTCGCGTTTAGATTCTTCCTCTTTCTGGGTGGTGACAGGCTTCCACATAAAAAGGAAAAAGGCTGTGCACATCAGTCCCAAGCATGTGATCCCCATCTATCCCTGTGGAGACATCACTCCTGCTCTTTGCTCAGTTCGTTTGTGACCTTTTTACAGTGGGAAGCATGAATTCAGGGCACCTGGCACGGCCCCCTCCACCTGAGCGAACACCACCTCTTTTTCCTGTCTTTCACCAGAATCCAGTCTCCTTATTCACGCATTAGTTCTTACAGCACAGGTAAATCCCTGTGGGCTGGAGCCCAGCATTTTTCTTAGGGGTTTTTTACAAGATTGGTCAACAGCTGGGTAATAACTCTTAGAAAAATCTACACATTGTTCCACTGCCTCAGCTGTGCCGTTTTGCAGAACAGTTCTAGCTGAAGTTGTAAAATTTCTCTTTGGTCCATTCCTGCAAAACATCTTATTATAAACAAACAAACCATAATAATAATGTGCATCTATGGGAATCACTCCCAAGGGTAACCCCACTTAAAACTATATTGTTCTACCCATCAGGTTCTACCACTAGATAGGAGAACCTTTCTCTACATTTTTTTTACCTTCATGATCCCTTCAGGGCGTACAATTAGCACAGAAGCAGCAGCTTTAGTCCACATGTTTTTCAAGCAGGATATTAACAGTATGATCATAACGAATAATACCAGACACACAAATATGTATTGAACCAGAGACCCTCTCCAGGTTCCTAGCACAGACTGTAGCCATGCACCAATGCCCCAATTATCTGGATTATAATTATGATATATATTTTTCTTCATCATAGATGTGCTTTGCTAAGTCATTCATTTGCTAATAATTGTCTAGAATACAAGTACTGTTTAGTCTTTGCTCATCTAAACAGCAGTCTATCACCCTAATAGAGAATGGCCTAAAACTGTGATTATAGCGAGGAGCATACAGTTATTTCCATTTTAATATATCTGAGTTACACTCAGACTAAAAGCAGGGCTATTTACCCATGCCAGTAAACCTAAATAATCACCTCTATCAAAGGGGATTACTCCCATGAGCATCTTTTATAGCAATACAATCCCAACATGAGCTCTGATTATTATTTGTGGCTGACTGATAAAGTATTGATTCCATATCCCCATTTATCAAAGTAAAACTCCTAACACTTAACAGGTACACTGTCACCCCCCTCAGGAAGCTCAACAAACACAGAAACAGTGACAATATAATAATTAATGTTCACTCAGTCTCTGGTGCAGTGGTTCGGTGTCGGCGCAATGCGTAGATCCAGCGATCTCGTCCTGTCACTCAGATGGCAGAGTCGGTAGTCAGTTGCACTTGATATGGTCCTTCCCAGCAGGGTTGCAACATCTGGCAGGGTATATCTTCCTCACCACACCCACTCGCCAGGTATCAGGTCGTGTCTTCCCTCTACTGGAGGTCACCAAGCGTCCAGCACCTATTCACCAGCCCCATGCACCACTTCAATTAACAACCTACAATACTACAATAGAGAATTAGCAAATTCAACAATCCATTAGCCAAATTCATCCCTCCAGGAAGTTTTGTTGATTGGCTTGTGATGATATCAAACAGGCTCTATTACACAGTTCTGTTTGATCCAGCCCGCATTCCATGGCGTTCCTTCAGTCTGATGTCTAGTCGATCTTTTAGAGTTCTGTTCCTTCATTCCACTGTTCCAGCAGACTTAGGGTGATCTCAGTCCATCTCACCCCGAATAATCCAGCCACAGCCTGTCCCTTGATCATAATACAAGCGGTAGGTCAGTGCCCACCGAGGGCTTATCTCCATCATCAAGTGTTTGGTAGACACAGAGGCAGTGACAGCAACCCACAGGGAAAACAGATTATAAGAGCCAAGGTTTCCCTTTACAAATGTAAATTGTAAACATTTGCTACTGCATGAAAGGTTTCTCAGGAGCAGGCCTTTTGATCTGTAGCACCTGCACCTGAACTGTAGTTGAGTTCCTTTGATAAGCATCACATTGAGATACCACATAAGTGGCTACTGCTTCAAACACGGTCCCCACCCAGGTTTGGGTAACCAGCACACCATTTGACTCACACCCAGGTGTCCGACAGAGTGCATTTGTCGAGCTACAAAGGGCATTAGGCTGTGAGGGCCTGCAGAGTGTCCAGTGTGCTGGCAGCACCACACTCTTTTCTAACCATGTCCTTTTCTCTGCTTTAGAGGCCTCAGCCTGAATATCCTGCAGCTGTCCCCTTTTACCCAACAGAGGTCTCACAGGGGTCTCAGACTCCTGTTCTACAAGTACTGCTCACCTGACAGCTACATCTGCAAAGTTGTTCCCTCGAGTTACTGGAAACATTTCTTTATTATGTGATTTACACTTTACCACAGCTACTTCAGTCAGCAGCTGCAAAGCTTCTAACAGTTCAGAGACAAACCCAGCATTCTTAACTGGAGTCCCTGCCATGTTGGGGAAATCCCTATTCCTTCACTGCCATCCAAAATTGTGTCATACACCAAATGTATATATACAGTCTATATAAATTGCTACAATTTTCCATTTAGCATATTTACAAGTTTCAATTAAATCTTTTCATTCGGTCTGCTAGTTCTACACCAGATTATTCACAGTTTATACAACCAGGCAGGTAGCCTGCACAACACATAAACACGGCCCCTTGGCCACCACATCCTGAATAATAATAACCCAACAGACGATGCCTATCTCCATGCCTCCTGCACCAGCACAACAGCTCACGATCCATTTCTTTCACTTACACACAAATTACATACAGATGATCCGTCTGAGGGAACCCTGTCCAGGGCCAGTGCCTGCAAGAAAGCTTGTTTCAAAACATCAAAAACGGTTTCTGCTGCAGGGGTCAAGGCAATTTTGTCTTTAGACTGCACTACCCCCCTTAAACCAATACGTCACTAGACAAGCTCGTTCTGAGAAGGCATTCACCCTGGCTTTATCATGTAGTTGGTTTTATACTCCTTTTTCTTCCTCTCAAGATCCAATACTTGGAGTAGCCCGGCCTTATGGATTCCCTCATTAGGTAAAACAATCACAATATCACATAACTCTTTCGAGGTAGTTCACATAAATGCTATTTCATACAGAAATTCCTTATAAATGCTGCAGGGCATCCTAGCCCAATAGGTCTGGGGTGTCCCCCACCCACATCAGTAGTTGAAACTGTACATCTTTACCCAAGCAGACTGTGACAGCTTATATTTGCTTTAAACACAACCCTTACACCCCTTCTCCTGTAGCCTCCTGTTACCTGTTAGAAAACGTTATATCACATCTTTATGCTGTTTTAGTCTAAAAACAGGACAGCTGTGCTCCTGTGCCCCACAGTTACTGCACACTGTAAGATTATTTCACTTTTATTTAAATCCTGAGATAAATTTAGGAAGGCTACACACCAGCTTATTAGTAGTTTTGTCTTTGAGGTTTTATATCTCGGTATAACATTAAAGTCGCACAATAATTTCGACAAACTGGCGGCTCCCTTTTCTCCTCCTTGGGAGTCTTTTTACCACCCATTTGCAGCGCTCGCACTTCTGCATGCATGCTTCGCGAGTTATTAAATCACATCTGTCTCTGTTTGTAATATCAGGAAAGCATAGTTGCACATTCTTGGCAACATCAGGTTTTAACCCACTCAAGTAAATTTGTTTTATTACTGTGGAAGTATCTTCATTCACTTCCTTTTCATCGGCTAACCCCGAGTATACTATCCATAAAGCTATAAACCTTTCTGTAAAATCTGAAAACATCCTCACTTCCTTCTGCTGACATGCTGTTACTTTTCTCTAATCAGTTTTCGGTGGGTAATGCTCTTTCAAAAATCTCCACACTAATTCCCACCCTTCTCCCAGATTCTCTCTTAAGGCGTTCTATTTCTTCTTTTGCTTTTTCTTTTTCTACATATACAACTTCGTTTCGTTCAGCCATTGCTTTTAGCTTTTCCATCAGGGATTTTTGCGTCTCATCTATGATATTCTGTTGAATTCTCAAATATTCCTCTAAATATTTTTATCCAAAGGTTCATACACTTTTCTACGTTCCTGTTCAGCCTAAATTCCGTCTGACGGTCAATATTTCTTTTAAGTTTCACTTTGGATTAATCAAACTTTTTTTTTTTCCCCTTCACACCAAACCATTTTCACGTCTCCCACGCGCCCCGCGGAATCCCCCAGTCGAGACAAACTGACGAACTATCACAATTCGGGAACACGGACCAGGTTCGAAATCCTGGCTTTAAACACACAGTTGAATCGAGTTACCATTTTCGGCTCTTCTGCGAGTACAATTCTAGTTACTACCTTCAGCCGTACTGCAGTCGTGTACCAGGATGCAACACCTGGATTTTTTCGCACGGGCAGGGCGAGATGCTATTCCTTCAGCAATCCCTCCTTTTCTACCCCACCTTCACAAAACAGGCATCTAAATCACATACACCATTAACTCATTTTTCTGTTGTACTCGCTTCAGCTTCAGGAAAACCCTGAACCCACCACAGCAACATGGAGAGGACAAGGGACTTTTTAGAAAAGAGGAGTCCTTACCTCTTTTTAGAAGCGGCCGCCTAACTTTTCCTCTCCATGTCCGTGTGGTTTAATTTAGATGGATACTTCTTCATCATTTGGGTCACGTATCCGCCAATCTGCCTCCTCCTTTTTAGAGGACGTTGTAAACCTTTAGGAACAATATGATCTAGCAACAAGGTTATGTCACTGTAATTAGGCTTAAGACAATCAAGAACAAGGCGCTTGCCTTTCTTCTAAATTCTTTACGATCATCAGGCAATTAAGGAAAAGACTTAACTAATGCAAATAATTCACTAGGAGACCAATGTCAATGTACTGTACATATGCTGGAGTTCCTTCTGGACCTGGAAAAGTGCACATTGGTATTTCACAAACAAGTGGCTCCGGACCGCTTTCTAATTTCGGTGGAGACTTTTTCTTTTTAGTACGCATGGCCATGACTTTAGCTGCAGCTTGCTGTTCTTTAGTTTCAAGACTAGTCTTTTTTTAAGCTTCCCATTATTTCTGTGATTCCTCTTTCCATTAAATAAGTTTTCCAATTCATTTTCTTTCATTTCTTCTCCTTCTCTTCTAAGTTTCCCCTTCTTCAGGAAACTTCTTTTTCCTAATTCAACTTTCCTCTGTCCATTCTGATTCACTTACAAAGATCCTTCATAGTTATGGGCCCCTAATTATCATATATAAATTATGTGCAAGTTCCCTTACACCTATTACCCTAGCTTTACAGTTCATGAACATAATTTTTTTCCCTAACCCAGGCTATAATTGTTTCTCCGAATTTGTCGTACATGTACTTTTGCTGGACTGCTCGGTCCCATTTTCGTCTTTGAATTTTAATTTCCCATTTTTACCGATCGGTGCCTTACTTAGAACCTTATCACATTAACTACTCCGCAGAGCAAAAACCACACGTCTGTGTTAAGATAAGTTCTTTATATGAGTCCCAGACTCATCAAACCCGCGTGAGAACACCCCTGTGGCTCGCTTCTCAAACTATTAATTTTTAAGGATCACTTACTGACGTCAGACAGCTGCCAATTCTCCAGACGCGTCTCTGGAAGGATAAACAGTTTATCCTCCGAGGTTCGTCCAATTTGCTAAAATTGTCCGGGTCCGGATGGAGTTTCAGCAGCCGTTCGCGTTCAGGTTTGTGATCCCGGACGAGCCCCCAAAATGTCATGGAAACATAACTATCAAGGAAGCCACAAGAGAGAGTTCTCACCTGAGTAAGGTCTTTATTTCAATATTGCAATATTGGGAGCCCTGCTGCCACTTCGCCAAGTGCAACCAGAGACTCAATTTGTTACAAGCAGTACAGGGTTTTTATAAGACGTTGCGCTGTAAAGAAGTTCAGCACTTGGTCCCTTCTAAAACTTCCCCTTTCTCTAAGAGAAAACAGATTACATCATAGAGCGAGAGAAGAAAAACTAGATTTGTTATTCAAAGCTTATCAGTTACTTTCAGCTAATTTTAATGACCCAGACAGCATATATTATTTTGGTACATTGTCTTCTAAACTAACCTAAACAGTGTACTTTGTTGACGAACTGTTTTCTAAAATTCTGCACGTACTGTAGCATAGCAGTTATATCCTTGAAATATTATCTAAAAGCACCAATATATTTTTTTGTAAAGCTCTATACATTTTTAAGAATCAATTAACTCATTAGATTTCCACTACAGGGGACAAACCATTTCTTATGGGGCGCAGTAAGTACAGACGTTTAAAAAGCTCCACTCATGCCGACGATGCAGCATGAAGAAGCGCAACCTAACGTTTGACAGACAAAAGCCGGGCGCCGCTACGAGCAATATGAAATCAAACTGACAGCACACGGCGTTTCGCGCTGACTCAAAAGTGATCTCGACAGACGCTGTTCTCTGCATAACGCTGAAAGAGCTAAAGAGCGTTTCTGTTGAGACGTAACAAGCTCGTTTCTTTCTACCATGATGTCACCATGACCAAATCTGTCTTTAAACACCTTGCTCAGTCTCTGACGAGACTGTCAAAAATTGCTTTCGCCGATTGTATTGCAAACCGGCGGAAGTGGGGTATTGGGAAAAGTTTTCAACTAGCAATAATCGCGCCTCGGCTAAACCTCACAGGCTACGATACTGCCACTGCGCAAAGCTGACGGTTGCCAGGCAACCGCGGGGATTCTATGGAAATCGTTATCGATCGTCTCATGGCATGTCGTTGCGGTAACGCTTCATATTTGTCGTCTTCTTCTTCTTCTAGCTTGAGGTTTTGAAGAATTTCATGACAGACAAGGGCTCCGTTGGGAACAAAGGGCGTTGTGAGAAAACCGTTGCTTATTTTCAGCAGCAGAAATACAACCCTTTAAATACAAGATGACAGAACAATGACGAAGGGCGTGCCGGGAGGAACTCATGCACTACAGAGGAAAGGGGGCGGGCACGTACAGTTCACATTCAAGCCACAAGTACTCTTCTCGGATGTTACACAAACAAATCCTAACGTCTTGAAAGCATTGCAGCATGTTTGTGTCCCACTTCCCGTGGCTGCAGGACGACTGACACGAACGGACAAACACAATCTGTGGCGTTTAGCGTGACATAGTCTTGCAGGCATCGTGCTGTCTCACTGCAATACTATACCGCTGGAGGAAACAGTCCATCTGGCCATGAAACTCATTTAAACGTCTAGCTACAGCAACTAACTATATCATGATTTATTCAGGATGTGTGGAATCAGCACGTCCCGGAGACAGCTTCCAAAATCGTGAGCATTCTCTGGTGGTGTCCTGCAGGGCGGTGCGTTGGTGGGATAGTGGTGAGCATAGCTGCTTACCAAGCAGTTGACCTGGGTTCGATTCCGGCCAACGCAGTGGCGATTGGTTCCAAATGTTGTCATGAGTCTTGGATTGTGACTAGCAAAGCGAAGCCTTTTGAAAGAGCTAAAGAAGTGCAAAACGGAATTGAAGGAGAATCTTACAGGGGATTCTGAGCGGTGTCTGCATACACGCAGTCCGATACGGGTGCTGAAAGCTTGAGCTACTCTCAATGTCATGCTGCCTTTCCCCGGAGTAAATCTGTTACATTGAAAGAATGCTTCTGGCAGGTTCAAAATGGGACCCTTGTTAATTGGAGAAATCAATGATTTCGAATGAATTCTGTATGCGTTAAAAGACAGCTATACACAGAAAACATGCAGGACACTGCTCATGATGTCTCAGTGCGTTTTTCCAAGCCATCTGACAAAGCCCGCCCACTGAAAACTGCAGCACATCGTGTAAAGACGTTCAACTTTGTAACTACTGCACGCACAGGAAGCAGAATAAATTCCTCTTTTCAAACTGTCAAAGGTTTGCTTTGCGAACGCTGCAGGACATCGCACAATATCTTTTGAACGGGGACAAACCATTTCTTATGGGGCGCAGTAAGTACAGACGTTTAAAAAGCTCCACTCATGCCGACGATGCAGCATGAAGAAGCGCAACCTAACGTTTGACAGACAAAAGCCGGGCGCCACTACGAGCAATATGAAATCAAACTGACAGAACACGGCGTTTCGCGCTGACTCAAAAGTGATCTCGACAGACGCTGTTCTCTGCATAACGCTGAAAGAGCTAAAGAGCGTTTCTGTTGAGACGTAACAAGCTCGTTTCTTTCTACCATGATGTCACCATGACCAAATCTGTCTTTAAACACCTTGCTCAGTCTCTGACGAGACTGTCAAAAATTGCTTTCGCCGATTGTATTGCAAACCGGCGGAAGCGGGGTATTGGGAAAAGTTTTCAACTAGCAATAATCGCGCCTCGGCTAAACCTCACAGGCTACGATACTGCCACTGCGCAAAACTGACGGTTGCCAGGCAACCGCGGGGATCCTATGGAAATCGTTATCGATCGTCTCATGGCATGTCGTTGCGGTAACGCTTCATATTTGTCGTCTTCTTCTTCTTCTAGCTTGAGGTTTTGAAGAATTTCATGACAGACAAGGGCTCCGTTGGGAACAAAGGGCGTTGTGAGAAAACCGTTGCTTATTTTCAGCAGCAGAAATACAACCCTTTAAATACAAGATGACAGAACAATGACAAAGGGCGTGCCGGGAGGAACTCATGCACTACAGAGGAAAGGGGGCGGGCACGTACAGTTCACATTCAAGCCACAAGTACTCTTCTCGGATGTTACACAAACAAATCCTAACGTCTTGAAAGCATTGCAGCATGTTTGTGTCCCACTTCCCGTGGCTGCAGGACGACTGACACGAACGGACAAACACAATCTGTGTGGCGTTTAGCGTGACATAGTCTTGCAGGCATCGTGCTGTCTCACTGCAATACTATACCGCTGGAGGAAACAGTCCATCTGGCCATGAAACTCATTTAAACGTCTAGCTACAGCAACTAACTATATCATGATTTATTCAGGATGTGTGGAATCAGCACGTCCCGGAGACAGCTTCCGAAATCGTGAGCATTCTCTGGTGGTGGCCTGTGGGCGTGCGTTGGTGGTATAGTGGTGAGCATAGCTGCCTTCCAAGCAGTTGACCCGGGTTCGATTCCCGGCCAACGCAGTGGCGTGTGGTTTTAAATGCTGTCATGAGCCTTGGATTGTGACTAGCAAAGCGAAGCCTTTTGAAAGAGCTAAAGCACTGCAAAACGGAATTGAAGGAGAATCTTACAGGGGATTCTGAGCGGTGTCTGCATACACGCAGTCCGATACGGGTGCTGAAAGCTTGAGCTACTCTCAATGTCATGCTGCTTTTCCCCGGAGTAAATCTGTTACATTGAAAGAATGCTTCTGGCAGGTTCAAAAACGGACCCTTGTTAATTGGAGAAATCAATGATTTCGAATGAATTCTATATGCGTTAAAAGACAGCTATACACAGAAAACATGCAGGACACTGCTCATGATGTCTCAGTGCGTTTTTCAAAGCCATCTGACAAAGCCCGCCCACTGAAAACTGCAGCACATAGTGTAAAGACGTTCAACTTTGTAACTACTGCACGCACAGGAAGCAGAATAAATTCCTCTTTTCAAACTGTCAAAGGTTTGCTTTGCGAACGCTGCAGGACATCGCACAATATCTTTTGAACGGGGACAAACCATTTCTTATGGGGCGCAGTAAGTACAGACGTTTAAAAAGCTCCACTCATGCCGACGATGCAGCATGAAGAAGCGCAACCTAACTTTTGACAGACAAAAGCCGGGCGCCGCTACGAGCAATATGAAATCAAACTGACAGCACACGGCGTTTCGCGCTGACTCAAAAGTGATCTCGACAGACGCTGTTCTCTGCATAACGCTGAAAGAGCTAAAGAGCGTTTCTGTTGAGACGTAACAAGCTCGTTTCTTTCTACCATGATGTCACCATGACCAAATCTGTCTTTAAACACCTTGCTCAGTCTCTGACGAGACTGTCAAAAATTGCTTTCGCCGATTGTATTGCAAACCGGCGGAAGCGGGGTATTGGGAAAAGTTTTCAACTAGCAATAATCGCGCCTCGGCTAAACCTCACAGGCTACGATACTGCCACTGCGCAAAACTGACGGTTGCCAGGCAACCGCGGGGATCCTATGGAAATCGTTATCGATCGTCTCATGGCATGTCGTTGCGGTAACGCTTCATATTTGTCGTCTTCTTCTTCTTCTAGCTTGAGGTTTTGAAGAATTTCATGACAGACAAGGGCTCCGTTGGGAACAAAGGGCGTTGTGAGAAAACCGTTGCTTATTTTCAGCAGCAGAAATACAACCCTTTAAATACAAGATGACAGAACAATGACGAAGGGCGTGCCGGGAGGAACTAATGCACTACAGAGGAAAGGGGGCGGGCACGTACAGTTCACATTCAAGCCACAAGTACTCTTCTCGGATGTTACACAAACAAATCCTAACGTCTTGAAAGCATTGCAGCATGTTTGTGTCCCACTTCCCGTGGCTGCAGGACGACTGACACGAACGGACAAACACAATCTGTGGCGTTTAGCGTGACATAGTCTTGCAGGCATCGTGCTGTCTCACTGCAATACTATACCGCTGGAGGAAACAGTCCATCTGGCCATGAAACTCATTTAAACGTCTAGCTACAGCAACTAACTATATCATGATTTATTCAGGATGTGTGGAATCAGCACGTCCCGGAGACAGCTTCCGAAATCGTGAGCATTCTCTGGTGGTGGCCTGTGGGCGTGCGTTGGTGGTATAGTGGTGAGCATAGCTGCCTTCCAAGCAGTTGACTCGGGTTCGATTCCCGGCCAACGTAGTGGCGTGTGGTTTTAAATGCTGTCATGAGCCTTGGATTGTGACTAGCAAAGCGAAGCCTTTTGAAAGAGCTAAAGCACTGCAAAACGGAATTGAAGGAGAATCTTACAGGGGATTCTGAGCGGTGTCTGCATACACGCAGTCCGATACGGGTGCTGAAAGCTTGAGCTACTCTCAATGTCATGCTGCCTTTCCCCGGAGTAAATCTGTTACATTGAAAGAATGCTTCTGGCAGGTTCAAAAACGGACCCTTGTTAATTGGAGAAATCAATGATTTCGAATGAATTCTGTATGCGTTAAAAGACAGCTATACACAGAAAACATGCAGGTCACTGCTCATGATGTTTCCCGAGCCGAAACACAGTGCGTTTTTCCAAGCCATCTGACAAAGATTGCCCACTGAAAACTGCAGCAGTTGGACATGAAAAGTGCACGATAAATGCCATTTCTCATCATTTCTCTTGGCGTCAGTTCTGCTATTAAATGGGACGGAGGCAACGGGCTCAGAGAGCAGGTTAAGTGCACACCGAACGCAGATGTGTCCAAGTGTCTGTAAAAGCGCGGTGCTCCGCTGGCGCTGTTCCCTAGTGGCTTAAAGTGCCCGCCTAGTAAGCAGGCGATCCTGGGTCTGAATACCAGCGGTGCCTCTCTCCGTGTCTTGTTGTGCCGAATGTATCATTTCAGACAAACATGTACAGCTTGGTTCAGTTTAATGCAAGAATTCATTTCCTTTCTAGAATAACTTGTTTTTGAAGAAATCCATACAGCTTGTGAAAGATGAAATCCATTTCTTGGTTGTCAGTGGAAAAAGATTGCCGGCTGCAAGAAGCGCAAGTGATTGTTTTCTTTGACCATAAACCTGCAAATGTAGGGAGCACAAGCGGTCGTCAGTCTCTGTGGCGCAATCGGTTAGAGCGTTCGGCTGTTAACCGAAAGGTTGGTGGTTCAAGCCCACCCAGGGACGCATGTCTCAGTTTTTCCAATGTAAACATCATCACCGCTAAAGAAGATGGCGCAGAAGGCTCCACAGTCGAAACGTTGTGCTTCTTTTCTTCTCTTTTCAGCATGGAGTAAACCTTTGCTTGATCCTTTGCAGCCTACGCATGCTGACACAGCTACCTTTCTCTTAACGCGCCTCAATCATTATTCACCAAAACCATCAGCAGAATGTGTCGCCTTTGTGGTGATGTCACTCCTCTGCTTCACAAATGTCCTTAGTGACGGGCCATTTCTTTCTGCCATTTTTCCGGAGCGGTTATTGATTGCTCCATCATTTCCCTCATACTTTCCATCCCTAGATTGAAAAAAAAAAACAGAAACAGGCTGACAGGACGACAATCAAATTGCAAAAACTCATCAAAGCACTCGATAGAGTATTTTAATCCACAAGTAGCTACGAGCAACTTTGTCCTGGCTTGCATGAAAGTCGGAAAATGTCAAAAAGAAAAAGATGGTGGCTTTTTCATATCTGTTCTTTTATTTTTAGTTCGTTGGCTCTTCTGTCCATTGTCCTCCTGCCTGGCTTTTGACCTGTGACTGTCTGAACGCACACATTAGACTTTCAGGCGGGGGATTTGTCCTGAGCCTCTGTGAAAGACCCACCCACCCCCATAAATAACTGCTCTAGAAACACATGAATGCAAAACTAAACCACAGCTTAAAGAGGAGCTCCAACTCAGTGCCATACTAATGTAAACAAAGTAATACTAAGACATGTTCTTATGGATTTGTCTTACCTTGAGATATGTAATTGGATTTCAGGATTAACTTCCTCATTCAATGTACTGGTGATTCTTTGCCTGGTCAGTACCTGGGTGGGAGACCTCCAGCGAACAATTAAGCTTGCTGCTGGAAGTGGTGTTAAGAGACTCTTAGGATCTTCCAGAGGTGTCTGTCCAATAGCACTAGTTGCCTTTGAGCTGGCTCAAACATTGCTCAAGAGTCTACCTTTCACAGATGCGCAAAGATGAATGATGGGGGTGCACGCTTCAAGGAGCCTTCCAACTGTAGGGACCGATTAGAGACGATCCGTAGCATGTGTTCGTTTCCATATACGCCCCGTGTCTCAACGGTAGGACAGAGTCAAATACTGCCTCGACACGTAACAGCGTTATATTAAACCGCAGGACTTGAGGGCTGTTTTGTTTGAATGTTCAAGGCATTGGTAAGAGCGTAGGTCAAGGGCCATTGGTGCATCTCCTGTAACTGGAGTAAAAATGCTATTCAAAGTGCAGTGACTAAAATCGTCATCCACATGTCTCCATTGTTGATTGCTTTCTGTCTAAGAACGTTCTGTTTTCATGTCCGAACGGGGAGACTTTATCATTCCAACTTGAAGCCACCCTTAAGTCCTCTGAGAGGTGTGTGTGTGTGTGTGTGTGTGTGTGTGTGTGTGTGTGTGTGTGTGTGTGCTTGCACGTATGGCGTAAAAGGTTTCTTAAACGGAGAGCGAACTTGAAAAAAGTTGCCTCCGCTGCCGCCGCCGCCTCGCACTCCCTGTTCGATTGTAGCAAGAAGGCAGCGGCCGCGGCGCTCGCTGTAGTCGTGGCCGAGTGGTTAAGGTGACGGACTTGAAATCCGTTGGGGTCTCCCCGCGCAGGTTCAAATCCTGCCGACTACGGCGTCCTTTGCATTTGGTTGCGTGCGTGCGTGTAAAAGGACCAGCGCCGTTTCGTTTTCGCTGGGACCTTTAACACTCTAAATCGCCTGGACCCGCAGCCTGTGAAATCGATTCTTCAGCACCCACGATGGACGCTTTGCCGCTGGACACAGATAACGATGCTTTTCTGCAACGAGCTTTCCAGCTGAATTTTCTCGGCAGCTCCGTACTGAACCTGTTCTCCATTGCAACATAGTGGAGGCTCGTCACGTCTATACCAAGGCTGTGTAGGACCGCATACGCCACAGTGACTTGTACACAGACCACATGAAAGGCAAGCAAAATACACTTTTAAAATTCCAAAGACTCACAAGGTCAGAGAAACAGCGATGACCTGAACAGATCTGTTACAGAATTCTAGGTTGACCTTTTTACAGCTGTAATTGCATTTTTGTTTAATAGAAGATCAAATCTACTCACATGTACCAGCACCTTACAGTTTATTGATGTTAATTCTGTTTAAGTAATAAGATTGCTAACGATGTTGGACTTTAGCCGGTGTTTTTTAGAACAAATTGCTTACACTTCTGTAAGGAATACGCAGTACGTGCCTTTGTCAGTCATTGCTCACCATACCTGTAACTTTCTTATCTAACTCACTTCCTCAAATGGTGAAGGTCCACAAACATAAATGAAAAAAAAACCCTTGTTGTAGATGAGGTGCACAAAAAAGCAGCCCCTGATAGTGTATAACACATTTATACTATTGCAGAGACACATGTAACATATATATACTGTATATATATGAAACAAAAATAGAAACAGAAACAGGAATTGCTTACTCACCTGGAGAATCTCTGTAGGAATATCTAGCATTTATCAATGGAAATAAAAGCTGCTTTAATACAGTGCATGTTCAAACTCAAACCCTCAGCTGCTGTTCTTGTTTGTTTTGGGACAAATTGCAATTGAGCATCGCATGAGCTGTTACGTACCCTTATCTGTTAGGGAATTTCAAGGGAGGAGTTAGGTCAGAATGGGTAGGCTGCAAAACAACAAGTAAAGATTTATTCCAAGATGAAACGTTGTGGCGGTTTTCTTATCTTTTCAGCATGGACTAAACTTTTACGTGTTCCTTATATGCTATATATGTATATATTAGCACCAATGTCGTTCTTAAAAACTAACATGAAATTGTCAGGGACATTCAGCTATATACAAAGACGAGACAGACAAAGTAATAATTCTGTATTAACGTGGCCTACATATTGACGCAATGATCGAACTAAGTGTCGTGTTCTGATTCAGATCCCCTGCAGTTCATGCCAATTAGAACAATAGCAATGCTGAGTCCTCCCCACCCTACTGAGCACAAATTCAGCTGCTCTCCAGTTCTGTTCTGCATGTTTTTTCATTGCAATTGAGCTCGGAGCTGGAGATGATCTCCATACAGTTCTGTGTTCACCAGCCCGCACTTGCGTGCTAATTTACGGGTTGTGGCAAATGCTTTTCTATAGTTCATATACATGACGGCAACCTGTTACCGAGGAACCTGAGAGGTTTAAAAGCCTCACGAGTCAGGCAGGACTCGAACCTACAATCTTCTGATCCGAAGTCAGACGCGTTATCCATTACGCCACTGGCCCATAGAACATGCGCTTGCACTCCACCACAGAGAGCTCTACACTGCTACTAGTAGTACACTTCCCCATCTAAATTTTCACAGCAAGAAACTTGTGTTTCCTACTATTTTTATCAGGTTTAAAATATCATCTCCTTAAAACAGAAAAAGTGTTGATGTGTCGTGCTGAAATTCCGATTGATTTTGAATTCAAAGAAAAAAGGTTTTCTTCCAAAACACCATGAAATTGTCACATCTTGCAGACAATAGGTGTATTCCATGTTGAAAAGAGAAGAAAGAAAACCATGGAGCCTTTTACAGGTGTGAGGCTTCTTCAGGTGTGAGAAGACCTCACAGTCGAAACGCTGTGTTTCCGTTCTTCTCTTTTCAGCATGCAATAAACCTAGTACTTGTTCCTTTGCAGCCGAGGCATGCTGACGTAGCTACCCAGCTGAACATCTTGCAGACTCTACAGTACTTCTCTCCTGTAGAAGTAAAGCAGGGCTTGCTGGGTGAGCTTTTGCTCCGGTAAATTAGGTCACGTGTCATGTTAAATCACTTCTTCTAAACACAACATTTGCTGGTGCTAGCTTTCCCCATGAAAAGAGACATTTCCCTTACAGTACATGACATATCGTTTTTATTCTATCAATAAGTATAGAAATTAAACAAAAGAAAAAATGGTGTCGCCAAAGAATGCACAGCTCTGTCGCCTTGGGGAGGTGTCAAGGGCATTGAGCTCCTTGGACATGAAAAGTGCCCGATAAATGCCATTTCTCATCATTTCTCTTGGCGTCAGTTCTGCTATTAAATGGGACGGAGGCAACGGGCTCAGAGAGCAGGTTAAGTGCACACCGAACGCAGATGTGTCCAAGTGTCTGTAAAAGCGCGGTGCTCCGCTGGCGCTGTTCCCTAGTGGCTTAAAGTGCCCGCCTAGTAAGCAGGCGATCCTGGGTCTGAATACCAGCGGTGCCTCTCTCCGTGTCTTGTTGTGCCGCATGTCTCATTTCAGACAAACATGTACAGCTTGGTTCAGTTTAATGCAAGAATTCATTTCCTTTCTGGAATAACTTGTTTTTGAAGAAATCCATACAGCTTGTGAAAGATGAAATCCATTTCTTGGTTGTCAGTGGAAAAAGATTGCCGGCTGCAAGAAGCGCAAGTGATTGTTTTCTTTGACCATAAACCTGCAAATGTAGGGCGCACAAAAGACTGTCAGACTCTCTGGTGCTGAAAAGTTGGTGGTTCAAGCCCCTCCAGTATGCGTGTCTCAGTTTTTCCAATGTAAACATCATCACCATCGCTAAAGAAGATGGCACAGAAGACTCCACAGCCGAAACGTTGTGCTTCTTTTCTTCTCTTTTCAGCATGGAGTAAACCTTTGCTTTATCCTTTGCAGCCTAAGCATGCTGACGCAGCTACCTTTCTCTTAACACGCCTCAATCATTATTCACCAAAACAATCAGCAGAATAAGTCGCCTTTGTGGTGATGTCACTCCTCTGCTTCACAAATGTCCTTAGTGACGGGCCATTTCTTTCTGCCATTTTTCTGGAGCGGTTATTGATTGCTCCATCATTTCCCTCTTACTTTCCATCACTAGATTGAAAAAAAAAGGGTGGCTTCATGTCAGAATGATAAAGTCTCCCCGTCCGGACATGAAAATGCCACTTTGTTACACACAAAAAAAGAATCACCAACAGAGAAATGCCCACAAGCATTTGAAAAGCCACACCACGTCGCACTTGAAATAGCTCTTACATTAGTGGTAGACGCAGGAATCGCCTTTTTATTTACGCTCTTACCAACGCGATGGAAAGCAAAACAAAGCAAAGCAGAGCAGAGCAAAACAAAACGAACAAACGAAAACCCTCACGTCCCGCACTCGCATATAACACCGTTACGTGCCCAAGCGGTATTGTACGTCATCCTAGCACTGCACCCCGGGGCGTACGGTATATGGGAACGAGCACACGCCACGAATCGTCTCGAATCACTCCCTACAGCTGTAAGGCACCTTGAAGCATGCACCCCCAACATTCTTCTTTGCGCATCTGTGAAAGGTAAACTCTTGAGCAAACTCTGAACCAGCTCTAAGGAAACTAATCCGATTAGACGTTACTTTGAATCATCTTTTAAGGGACCCTTGTTAATTGGAGAAATCAATGATTTCGAATGAATTCTGTATGCGTTAAAAGACAGCTATACACAGAAAACATGCAGGACACTTCTCATGATGTTTCCCGAGCCGAAACACAGTGCGTTTTTCCAAGCCATCTGACAAAGCCCGCCCACTGAAAACTGCAGCAAATCGTGTAAAGACGTTCAACTTTGTAACTACTGCACGCACAGGAAGCAGAATAAATTCCTCTTTTCAAACTGTCAAAGGTTTGCTTTGCGAACACTGCAGGACATCGCACAATCTCTTTTGAACGGGGACAAACGATTTCTTATGGGGCACAGTAAGTACAGACGTTTAAAAAGCTCCACTCATGCCGACGATGCAGCATGAAGAAGCGCAACCTAACGTTTGCATTCCTAGCAAATTCCTTTTATTTTTTGATAAATAAAGACAGTCTTGTTTAACAAACAACACACACAACATTTTACATTGTCAATTCAATTCAAATCAATGTATTTCTATATAGCGCCTTTCACAACAAGGTTTTCCCAAGGCACTTAACAATGCAAGTTGTTAAGAGCCTTGTGTCTAATATGCCGCCTAGGTTACGTGCTGTCTCTTTGAGGCAAATGTTTAAATCCTCTGAGTTAAGTGCTGAAGTTATAGTAGTCCTATCAGTATTGTTGCCTCCGATCAACAGATCCTCATTTTTCTCAGAGTTGAGTAACAAAAAGTTTTCACACATCCAAGTATTTCCTTCCTTAATGCATTTAACTAAACTGATAATAGAAGAGTTGTCGTTTGGTGTAAACAAAATGTTTATTTGAGTGTCATCAGCATATGAATGAAAGTTCATATTATTTTTTCATATTATCCTACCTAGCAGCAGCATGTAGAGAGAGAGAGCAATATTGGTCCCAGCACTGATCTTCTGGTACCCCAAATTGAACTGGTGACATTGATGAAGCAGTACAATTATTAGATATTTGAACATAATGAAAACGATGAGTAAAATGTGAAGTAAACCACTGAAGGACGGTTCCAGATAAGCCAACCTCAAACTCAAGCTTGTGTAACAAAACAGAGAGGTCAACCGTGTCAAAGGCAGCTCTAAGATCTAGAAGCACAAGCACTGTTGCATTCCCCGCATCAGTAGCTAAGAGAATATCATTTACGACTCTTGTTAACGCAGTTTCAGAAACCAGACTGAAATTTCTCAAGTATATTATTTGAATCCAGATACGATTGACGTTGGGCAACAACTATTCTCCCAAGACTTTTAGATTGAAATGGGACCTTTGAGACAGGCCTGTAGTTGTTAAGAACTTGTGGATCCAAATTTGACTTCTTAAGGAGCGGTCTAACAACCGCTACCTTAAATTGATCAGGTAAAACGCCTGACGCAAGCGATGCATTCATCATACTAATTATAGGTCCTGCCAGTCCTTCGAGGGAATCTTTGACTAGCTGAGTGGGGATGGGATCTAGCGAACAGGTGGTTGACTTTGTCTTATGTCTGTGTTTATGAGTCCACCATAAGAAGAAATCTGAACAGGAGTGGTGATCATGCGAGGTCACCATGGAGGAAACCACTGCTCTCCCCCCAAAAAAAACCACCACTGCCCCTCTCAAGTTTGCTAAAGACCACATGGATGTTCCACAGCAACTCCTGGAACAATGTTCTGTGGACAGATGTGACAAAAGTTGAAAGTTAAAGGAGTACATCAACAACAGAGTGGCTGAAACAGAAGAAATTCCGTATTTTGGGATGGCCAAGTAAGAGTCCTGACCCCAATCCCATTGAAGTACTGTGGCGTGATCTGAAGCAGGCCGTTCAGTGCAAGACATCCCAAAAATATACATGACTGAAACAGTTTTTCATAGAGGAATAGGCCAAAATACCTCCTAACCGCTGCTCAGGTCTGACCAGCCGCTACAGAAAGTAGGGGTTGAGGTTTTTGTCATAAAGGAGGTTCCACTAGCTCCTTAATATAAGGGTTCACATACTTTTTCCATCAATGACCTTGATTGTTTAAACCATTTGGTCAATAAAGAAACAGCAATGTCAAATGTTGGGCGTGTGTTGTTTGTTAAATCAGACTCTCTTTATTAATTATTATGACTTAGATAAAGATAAGATCACATGTTAGGAGCCATTCATGCAGAAATCCACATCATTCCGAAGGGCTGTTTACAAAAGTTTTTCTCCCAACTGTATGTGAGAGAAAAGCAGAGACGCTCACTGAGTAAGGTGGTGTTGCAGCTTTGCAAATCACAAGGACATTTGTACGCTCAAAATGGGACAGGAGCACCCCAGATGGGACTCGAACCCACAATCCCTGGCTTAGGAGGCCAGTGCCTTATCCATTAGGCCACTGGGGCACACGGGGGAAAGTTAGGCAGCAGAAGGTTTACTGTGACCTGAGAAGGACCGGCATCCAATCACGATGGTACACACACACACACGCTCTCACTCATCTGAGCTACACGGCTACCAAGATGATCTCAGGTGCGCCGAGCTGGTACGGAACATATTGAACTGATCGACGGCGAATTGTCTCTCAGACAGGCTTTTCACCTCTTAGCTCCCTGACTGACAGTAATCAGCTAGGTAGTGAAACAGTCAGCTGCTTCTAAGCCTTAAACAGCTGCATCGCGGCGCTTCCACAGAGAGATGATTTGAAAGCCAAACATCGCCCATTGGGAACACCTTACTATCACTAGTTTAAGAGACTCTTAAGGTCTTGCAGAGGTGCCTGTCTAATAGCATGCGCTTTGCAAGCTATAGGTGTTTAGGCTGAGGCAGAATGCCTGTTAACAAAATGTTTTTCTAAAGGGGCCTCACACTCTTTTCCAAGCAATGGTCACCATCCCCACCGAGTGTCACAATGTAGTCATGTCCTAGGACATCACCTGTTAGTCTCCATTTGTCTGCCACCAACACTTTAGGTTACGGGGTCACAACCGCACCCCGGAGACCAGAGGAGCCGTTGGCGTTCTGGCGGCGCAGATTGGGCTGAAGGTGGGGCGCTTGAATCTCGCTGTTGGAGGCCGTCTGAAACTGACCCAAGCCTTTCCCTTGAATTAAATGTAAATAAGAAATGAACCCCAGATGCACATGGAATCAATCACGTGTTTCCTTTGAGCCGTTTCAGAGACTGCTCCAGAGTTTACCTTGCACAGATGCGCAAAGATTAATGATGGGGGTGCACGCTTCCAGGCGTCTTACAACTGTAGGGACTGATTAGAGACAATTCGTAGCTTGTGCTCATTTCCCTCTATTCCCCGTGTTGCAGTGGTAGGATGATGTAAATTCCTGCTTCGACACGTAACGGGATTATAATCAAGTGCAGGAGCTGAGGGCTTTAGTTTTGTTTCGTTTTCCATGGCGTTCGTAAGCGCGCAAATCAAAGGCAATTCCTGCGTCTAACACGAATGTAAATGCTTTTGAAAGTGCAGTGTGGTGCAGCTTGTAAAATCCTTGTCCACATTTTTGGTTTGTTGATGTTTTTTCTGTCTGCCAAAGTTGCATTTTGACATCCGGACTGGGGGACTTTATCATTTGAACGTGAAGCCAGCCTTAAACCCTCTGAGGCGTGTCTGTCTGCCGGCACGAATCTTGTGAAAGGTATTTTTTTTAACGGAGAGCAACTTTAAAAAGGTTTCCGCAGCCAAATCGCAGTCCGTGTTTGATTATAGGAGGAATGCGGAGGCGGGGAGCTCGCATTTGTCGTGCTCGAGTGGTTAAGGCGATGGGCTCGAAATGCGTTGGGGCTTCCCCGCGCAGGTTCGAAACCTGCCGACTCCGGCGTCTGCCGCACGTCACCTTGTGCCTGCGCGGCAGAGGCGAAGTGCCGCTTCTCCTTTCCTGGTACTATAAAAACGCTAAATCGCTTGGCCCCGCTGCCATGGAAAGCAATTCTTCAGATAACCACACATTTTGCGTTCGCACCTCTGGTGCTCTACTTATGCCTTTGAAAACCTAATGAATAAAGCTGTAAGAACCGACACGATGTGTAGGTGCTCTTAAAGCACGCAGTAAAGAACTGTTAACAGCAAGGGTTTCAGTGGGTTAACTGAGGAGAAGGCGTGATCGCTAATTGTTGACTTTTTATTTGGTGTTAGAAACACTCTTACTGTGCATGACGTGCAACAAATGTAGCCACAGAAATTGCATCACGCTTTCATGTATGCTATTGCAGACACCAACGTTGCCTAGATAGAAAACCGAAATAGCCGTGGGTTTGCTTGCTGGTCTGAAGGATCTCTCTTCGAATCTCTATCATTTGTCAATGGAAGTAAAAGGCGCTGCAATCTGATACGTTCAGAATCAAACCCGCAGCTGTTGTTCGACTTTATTTCTTGACTAATTACAACTGAGTGTCGCATGAGCAGTTACATAAACTTGTCTGGTATATTTGAACACAAATGCCGTTCTTCAATTAAAACTAACAGTACATTGTCAGGGACATTCAGTTCTATACAAACAAGAGACAGACAAGAGAATATTTCTACCGTTCATGTGGACTACGTGTTGACTTACTGATCGGAATAATTGAAAGGTTCGGGCTCATAGCCGATGCAGTGCGTGCTAATTAGAACAGCAACGCTGAGCTCTCAGCACCGTACTGAGCCCAGGTGTTTTTCTAAAGCTGTCAGGTGCAGTTCATTTACATGAAGGAAATCTCTTACTGGGTACGATTACAATGCAGTAAGTAGCACAGACTACTTAGGGAGTAGCCCGATGTGTTTAAAAACGACCCGAGCCAGGCAGGAGTTGAACCTGCAATCTCTTGATCCGTAGTCAAACGCGTTATCCATTGCGCCACTGGCCCTGGTGTGACACTACAGGACTGTAACCCAGTGAGATCAGCACTGCAACTAGTAAAATATTACCCCCGGTCCATTCTTTTCCAAAAGTGAGAAACACCTGTTTTCTACATTTTGTCTGTTTTAAAACCATATCTCTTTAAACCAAACCAAGAGTTTGTCTTTTGCACTGATATTCTGATTCATTTCGATTTCAAAGAAAAAAAAAACATTATCTTCCAAAGCATCATAAAATTGTCCATTCTTCCAGACTCTACTTCTCTCTTGTAGTAGTACAGCAGACCTTTCCAGGTGAGCAGATCACAGAGTCCGAAATATGCTTCCTCCATCAAGCAAAGTACCTGAACATGACTCTGTCTTCATAAAAGCGCCCCTGTAATAAAGAAATTAAATCCGAAATCAAGAGGGAAGTTGCCTACTGAAGTTCAAGAAGTCATCAATTTTAACCTAGCAACACATTAAAGGCTGCATCTATACAAGTATGATTCTAGAAATGCTCACCAGATTACGTTTTAAGAAGGAACTGCGCCTCAGGTTCCGCCGAGATCTTAACTTGGATGGCAGGATTCAGAGTCCGGAGTGTGGACTGATGGCGCACGGAGGGTCCACATACTGTGGATCCCTCAGTTTTCTTCCGCGTGTTTAAACCGCCAGCGTGTGACTCCCCTGTCCCCGTGACCTCATTGCTCTGCTCTCGCCTCTGTGCAGCTGAGCCCGACTCATGGTAAAGTGGAAAACAATATGCCCTCAATGTGGGATTTACTCTGGATCGAGGATAGATGTCACCTTTTTATCGTTGAACAGGATGTATGTGATGTGGCGACTAGGTTCAATTTTGTATCCTTTTAAAAGATTAAGGACTGGGGTGAGCGTGATTTACCACCCTTTCAGCTAAGAACCCGACATGAGCACCGTTTAAGCTGCATAGACTCGGTCGTTTAACTCTTCTCCATTAGCAGGGTTAAGGTTAAAGAAAAAAAACATTGCTGACTTCTTTTTTTTTGCCAGCCGCTAGCGCTGATTAGCAATGTTTGTATTTCATGTTTTGCAAGTTGCATCCATTTTAAGAAAAACAAGTCGCGTTAAAGACAGGAAATGAATACTTGCATTTAATTAAGTCTAGCCGTAGGCGGTTGTCTGTAAGGACCAGTTCTGTTCAAGAAGACAGAACAAAGAAGGCACCACTGGGATTCGGACTCAGGATCTCCTGTTTAAGAGACAAGCGCTTTAACCAACTAAGCCACGGCGCCCCGGGATAGTTGTCCTTTTGCAGCCACTTGGACACACCACTCAGACACATCTGCATTCGGTGTGTGCTCCGCCTGCTCGCTGAGCAAGTTGCCACCTTTATACAATAGCAACATCGACACCAAGAGAAAGGATGACAAATGGCTTTTGTCTGGAACTTTTCATGTCCAAGGAGCTCAATGTGCTTTCTGTGTACAACAGGGCCACTGAACTCCACACTGGCCACTGAACCACAGCAGTGGCTTGCTGGCTTGACATCTCCCAAGGAAAATGTTGAAATCGCATGTGGAACAGGAAAATGACCCTCGAGTACGAGGGAAAAAAAAGAAAAAGATCATCTGGAGCGCGCCAACCCATGTCTGGACAGTCCAGTTTCGTCGACGAGGTGGCCGAGTGGTTAAGGCGATGGACTACTAATTCATTGTGTTTTGCATGCATGGGTTCGAATCCCATCCTCGTCGCTCTCTATGTCTGACACGTGTGCCTGTTCGACGTTGGCCCTCCTTTTGTTTGCTCCAGTACTAGAGCCTTACATTTTCTAGCGGTGGCTGAACATGGTATAGTAGGCTAACGTTGGTATCGAGCAGTGGCAGTAACAGTATTTACGTGCCGCTGCTGCCAAGTGGCTCTGGGTTGAGACCGCGTTTTCACTTACTTGCAGCACAAACGGAGAAAGCGATTTTTGACAGTCTCTCGAGAGACTGCGCTAGGTGTTTAGGGATAGACTTTGTCAGTTCCCAATGGGATGATGGCCTCTCAAATAGTTTGTGATTCCTCTAGACGTTTATACAGTAGAAGCCTGCTTCGTGGCTTAAATCCAAGCTAAGGAAACGAGTTTGAGGTCTGATGCAGAACTGCGAATTCAATGAAGGGGAACACTACAGTACATTGCACTGTATGTGTGAGGAAAGCTGCCCCCTTCTGTTCCTTGTCGACCGAACAGAGGACTGTAAAGGATACCGCCAAGAAACTTTAGGATGCTGGTTGGAATCCAGCTCCAAAGAAGCCCCTTTGGGTGTTATGTAATCAAAAAGTAAGAACAGAGAATCTCCCTTGGATCAAAAGCGCAACAGAACTGTTTTCCGTGGAGCAGGTTTCAGACCCGTAGACCTGTTTTATTTGTAGGGCAGGGCGCATTCCCAAACGCGAATCTCCTGTTTTAGAAATGCTTTGGGCGGCGTGAAGTGAAAATAAGAAGTGGGCTCCAGATGCACATGGAAGCAATCAAGTGTTTCATCCGAGCTGTTTCAAAGACTGCTCAACAGCTTTCCTTTTACAGAGGCCCAACGATTAATGATGGGGGTGCACCCTTCAATGTGCCTTACGACTCTAGGGAGTGATTGAGACGATTCGTAGCGTGTGTTCATTTCCCTCTATTCCCCATGTTGTAGTGGTAAGATGACGTAAATTCCTGCTTCGACACGTAACGGCATTATAATCAAGTGCAGGAGCTGAGGGCTTTTGTTTTGTTTCGTTTTCTATGGCGTTCGTAAGCACGCAAAACAAAGACAATTCCTGCATCTAACACGAATGTAAATGTTTTTGAAAGTGTAGTGTGGTGCAGCTTGTAAAATCCTTGTCCACATTTGTGGTTTGTTGATGTTTTTTCTGTCTGCCAAAGTTGCATTTTGACATCCGGACGGGGAGATTTTATCATTTGAACGTGAAGCCAGCCTTAAACCCTCTGAGGCGTGTCTGTCTGCCGGCATGTATCTTGTGAAAGGTATTTTTTTTTTAATGTAGAGCGACTTTAAAAAAGTTTCCGCAGCCACCTCGCACTCCGTGTTAGATTATAGGAGGAATGGGGCGGCGGCGAGCTCGCTGTAGTCGTGGCCGAGTAGTTAAGGCGATGGACTTGAAATCCATTGGGGACTCCCCGCTCAGGTTCGAATCCTGCCGACTACGGCGTCTGCCGCACGTCACCTTGTGCCTGTGCGGCAAAGGCGAAGTGCCGCTTCTCCTTTCCTGGTACTATAAAAATGCTACATCGCTTGGTCCTGCTTCCATGGAAAGCAGTTCTTCAGGTAATTCTACTCTCTTACCAAAGCTGTTAGGTTCCTTTCCGTGGTGAGATGGGTTGTCATGCAACGCTGCCACATAGTGCCGACAGACAAGTGTGTTGCGGGAGAAGAGAAAAGTGTTTGAAGATTTAAGAGTGTCTTAGGTGGAGCCACAATCAAGTGTCACAAATGCAAGTGGGAAGATTTCCAATGTTTAATATGGTCAAAATAAGCGGAAGTTACCAGCTGGTCCGGCACAGTCTGCCATGCTTTTGTCATATACTGTAAAGTGGTGTCGAACTGGATGTCGAACTGGAGCCTCACCATTTGCATATGTGAGGCTCCAGTTATACATCGAGTGTCACATTAAATGACAAAAATGAAGAGAGTTAAAGCAGCTGGAGAGGTTTTCTTACAACTTTTGAGCTGACACAGTTTTGGAAAATGTTTCCTTCACGCTGCACTGAACAACATAGGCAGCCAAGAGTCTCCAAAACAAAACAGAATGGACAGATAGGAGAAAATTCCCACTCGTCCTGAAGTTCCCAAAATCCAGCACTGAGCGTAAACAAAGTGTCTAAGTAGCGTGGGAATGCTAACCCTAACCCTAGCTGGAGTTTGAGCAATCCGACACTGAGCGTAAGAAGATGAGTCAAAGTAACGTCTAATCGGATTAGTTTCCTTAGAGCTGGTTCAGAGTTTGCTCAAGAGTTTACCTTTCACAGATGCGCAAAGAAGAATGTTGGGGGTGCACGTAACGGCGTTATATGCAAGTGCGGGACGTGAGGGTTTTCGTTTGTTTGTTTTGTTTTGCTCTGCTTTGCTTTGTTTTGCTTTCCATCGCGTTGGTAAGAGCGTAAATAAAAAGGCGATTCCTGCATCTACCACTAATGTAAGAGCTATTTCAAGTGCGACGTGGTGCGGCTTTTCAAATGCTTGTGGGCATTTCTCTGTTGTTGATTCTTTTTTTGTGTGTAACAAAGTGGCATTTTCATGTCCGGACGGGGAGACTTTATCATTCCGACATGAAGCCACCCTTAAGTCCTCTGAGGCGTGTCTGTCTGCAAGGCTTGTATTTTGGAAATGTTTTTTTGAAACGGAGAACGACTTTGAAATAGGCTTCCGCCGGCGCCTCGCGATCCAGGTAAGATTGTAGCAAGAACGCAGCGGCAATGGGGCTTGCTGTAGTCGTGGCCGAGTGGTTAAGGCGATGGACTAGAAATCCATTGGGGTTTCCCTGCGCAGGTTCCAATCCTGCCGACTACGTTGTCCGCCTCCAGTCGGTGTGTTTTGGCACAAGCAAAGAAGCGCGCCTCTTTGCTGTTCCTGGTGGTTTTAAAACGCCCAATCGCTTGTACCCGGAAATAAGTTCTTCAGCGTCCGCGAATGGCATTTTGCAGCTGGAAGCAGATGTCGACGCGTTTTGCACAGAGCACCAAAAAAGCGTCTTTTTTGAAGGCCTAGGCACTGAGCATTGGTGGTTCAGTGGTAGAATTCTCGCCTGCCACGCGGGTGGCTCGGGTTCGATTCTCGGCCAATGCAGTGGCTTTTGCAGCGAGTGGCTCCATCACTTGCATCCCCTTGCAACTCGCAACTGAAAACCCACTGAAGCTAAGCAGGTGTGAGCCAGGTCAGTACCCGGATGAGGGTGAGCTACAGGGAAAAACAAAGCTTCCAGCTGGAAGCGGTGTTAATGGTGCCGGCGGGGGGGCACTCACCCTGAGGTCTGTGCGGGTCCCAATGCCCCAGTATAGTGACGGAGATGCTGTGTTGTAAAAGGGCGCTGTCTTTTGGATGAGATGTAAAAACGAGGTCACAGCGCTCTGTGGTCATTCAAAATGACCACCAAAACCTTTGACAAAAGCTCTTGGTAATTGATGGTCTTCAATAATGCTTCTCCTTTAGGTACATTTTAAATCAGCTGAAAAATGCTGTTTTGCATTCATGTGTTTAAGTAGCCTGTGCTACTTACTGCATTGTAAGAGCGATTGTGAGCGGTTTTGTTTTCTCTCTTTGACCAGCCCAGCTGCGCCCCACCCGAAGGCAGGGAAGCACAAAAATTGTATGGAACTCATTCATGCTCCTCTCCATGGAAATCTTTAGTAAAAGGCAAAAGATTTGTACGAGATGAAGAGAAACCAGAGTGCGTGGCTGGACAGCTGCAGGAGCCCAGGCCGCCTTCAAGTCCTCTGCCCTGCTGGTCGTGGTTGGCAATGCACCTGGCCTTACAAACGAGCCAGTGGGGCCCGTTCAGCTCCGGGCTCATCGCCTGCGGCTCTCGGCTTACCTGGCAGGGGAGATACCTTGATCAGCCTGTAGTTGGAATAGTTGGATTGTTTTCTTGTTTTGTGGAAGCAGTGTTTGTTTTGCAGTTTGAGATGGCAACCTTTGGATCCCGCAAGAATGCTGTACGTTTTGAGCTTTTGGATGACCTCTTCATGGATCGTATGCAGTTCAGCAGAAAAGTGTTACAGAAGGAACTTGGCTTTGAACCTCAGCACTTGTATTTCATCTTCGCTCTCCCAGGTCAGAAAGCATTTGAGGTTGTTTTTGCTACCTATTCTCTGTTTGAACAATGTGTGGATGTGTTTGAGGCAAAAAGAGGGAAAGTTCCTGCCCTTGAGAAGATCAACTTGCAGCCTCTGACACAGAGAGAGAGGAAAACGGTGCATGTTGTTATGTTCTCGGAAATGGCAAAGACGGAGGACATTCACACCTGGCTTAAGCAGTACTGCACCGTCCACCATGGAACTGAGGTTAGAGATGTTGACGGTATAAAAACAGGAGCAAGGAAATTCGAGGTTCGCTTGCTACCGGACAATGTAAATGGAGGCTTAAGGCACCTGCCCTCTACAATCCGGCTGGGCGCCTGCAATGGCTATGTTTTTTATGTGGGACAACCAAAGGTGTGTCGGCGCTGTGGTGCTGTGGGACACCTGGCATCGTCCTGCACTGTGAAATGCTGCAAGACCTGTGGCAAACAGGGACATTAAGCCTCTGACTGTTCAATGCTGCCAAAGTGCAATTTATGTGGCTCGGAAGGACACGTTTTTAAGAACTGCCCCCACGCCTACGCCTATAAACTCAAAATGAGAAAGGATAAGGCAGTGCTTGTTTCAGCCAAACCGGCCCGAAAAAGCCAAAGCAAACAACAAGTCAAACAAAGAACCCTTGTTGGACAAAGACTCTCAGTCTCCAGCCAGGATCAGTCCTGCTGTGGCTCCGGGGCCGGTGGAAGAGAAATCCACTACGCCCCCACAACCGCAGACTGCACCAGACAAGCACGAGGGTTTGAAAACCCCCGAGAACAGCGAGGACCCCTCCCCCACTCCTGCTCCTCAGAACGAGGGCCAGTGTGGGGCCCCCCGGTGGAGCGGGTCCAGCGACGATACCCAGGATTCAGCGGAGCTGCTTTTCTCAGACTCTGCAAGTGCTACAGATGCCCTCCTCTCCTCCATCCAGTCCATCACGGAGGATCTGCAACAGCTGGTGGGTGAGGGGGAAGAGGAGACTGGTGCATCGGCTGCACCCCTTTCCCCTCGGTGCTCCCAGGAGCTGGACTTGAGGAAAAGGAAAAATGACTCTGTTTTCTCCCCGAGCGAGGAGGAAGGAGAGCATGGCGATGGGGACAGCTGGAACCCCTCCACCCCTCCTTCTGCCCCCTTCCTTGAAATGGACTCCGTGAACGCTTTTACTGCTGCCACCCTGATGAAGGCTCATTCAGAGGATGGCTGGCAGGAAATTGGTAAGAAGAAAAAGAAAAAGAGAAGGTAACAGGTGAGACCGAAGAGAAATGTGTTTTGTAAAGACTGGTTCCACTTTCTTATGTAATATGGCTCTAAACATAATTTCTCTTAACACCAGAGGTATCAATGACAGAGTTAAATGCCAGTGTGTCTTTGATTACCTCCAGCAGAGAGAGGGAGATGTGTTGATGTTGCAGGAGTGTGCTTTAGCCTATCAAGAGAGCTTATCAATAGCCTATCAATAAAAGCTTTGAAGATAGGTGGGATAAAGGGCCTTCTGTTTGGTCAGGGGACAATAACAACAGAGCCTCTGGCGTGGCCATTCTTTTCAAAGGATGGGCTTTCAAATTGAAAAGTATTCAGAGGGTCATAGATGGCAGGTTGCTGTGTGTGGATGTGGAATGGGGGACCGTTAACCTGCGGCTAATCAATGTGTATTGTCCTACTGACGTGGGAGGAAGGGTGGAGCTACTCAAGGCACTCTCTCCCCTATTGTTAAGTAGCACAGACGTGATAGTGGGAGGGGATTTTAATTGTATCTTAGAGCACACAGACAGGCAGTCTAGCTCTCCGATAAAATTGGATTCCAGCTCACTGGCCCTGCAAAACTTAGTTCAAGACTTTAAACTCTCAGACACATATAGATGTATATATCCCACAACAGCAGGATATACATGGTCAGGGAGGAATAGCAGCTCCAGAATTGACTATTGCTTTGTCTCAGAGAGAGTGAAAGTTGTTGGGGTCACTCTTCAGCCTGTCTTCTTCTCAGATCATCAGGCTTTAGGGTGTAGAGTGGAACTCCAGGGCAGGACTGTCTTTGGCCCAGGCCTCTGGAAACTCAACACAAAGCTGCTAGAGAACGAGGGGGTAGTATCCCGCTACAAGGAGAAACTATCACAGTGGCTGTCCTTGCAGTGTCTGTACGGGTCAGTAGGAGAGTGGTGGGAGGAGGTGAAGATGAGGACAAAGGCCTTTTTCATGGCTGAGGGAAGGAAGGCTGCTGCCAGACAGAGAGGAGTGCTAGCCAGGAAACAGAGGCAGCTGCAGCGTCTCTACACGATGCTGCACAGTGGCTTCGATGTGCTCGAGGATATCACCCTTTTAAAAAAGGACATCCGGAGCATAGTCGAAGAAAGTAGTCGAGGAGTGCTGTTAAGAAGCAGAGTGCAGTTCTTGGAAGAAAATAAGAAGTGTACTCGCTTCTTTTTCAGGAAAGTGGTAGGCTCCAAGTCTGTCATGGAAAGTGTAGTTGATGAGGAGGGACGAGAGAGAACAGAGCCGAGTGCTATCCTCTCCTGCACCGAGGCCTTCTACTCAAGACTGTACAGCTCTACAGAGGTAAAGGATGAAGAAATTCATTTTTTTACCTCAAAGCTAGAAAACGTTTTGAGTGCTATCCTCTCCTGCACCGAGGCCTTCTACTCAAGACTGTACAGCTCTACAGAGGTAAAGGATGAAGAAATTCATTTTTTTACCTCAAAGCTAGAAAACGTTTTGAGTGAAGAAGATAGGGAAGTACTTGAGAGGGATTTGACAGTAGAAGAGCTGAGACAGGCTATGGAGAGCTTACAGCAGGGGAAAACTCCGGGTGCTGACGGGCTCCCTAAAGAAATGTATTGCACCTTTTGGGATCTGCTTCAGGATCCGCTACTGCTCCTATTCGAGGAAAGCTATAAGACAGAATTGCTACCTGACTCCTTAAGAGAAGGCACTATCTCTCTCTTGTTTAAGAAAGGAGCAAAGAATGACATAAAGAACTGGAGACCCCTCAGCCTGTTAGGCGTGGACACTAAGATCCTGTCCAAAGCCCTTTTCCTGCGCCTACAAAATGTAGTGGCCTCACTGGTAGGGAAAGAACAGACTTGTGGGATAGCAGGACGCCTGATGAGCGACAACCTGGCCTTGTTGAGGGATGTCTGTCTGTACTCAGAGGATCGCTCCCTCCCTCTGTGCATTTTAAGTGTAGACCTAGAAAAGACCTTTGACCGCCTACCGGTCAAAGGCCGGTCACGCGGTGCGTGATTGGTTGACCGACAGGGGCACTCGTGGTCCGTTGGTCTGTCGTAGAAAGACTTACTGTAAACGTCTTTACTGTGCCCATTGTAGATATTGAATTTTACCACTGAAGGGAAATCTTAGTAGCTGAGCATAAAAAGAATAGGAGCATACTGTAACGCGTGTGAAGGCCATAAACGATATTAATTTTGGAACGTAAACATACAGTATATAGCTGGTCTTGGTACTTTAAAGAAAAAAATACACACCAGTATTCCATTTCTCCCTAAACATTGTAAGCTTCGAAGTCTTTAACTAACGTGATACCGGAGTCAACAAGCATACTTTTAGAATTTGATTAAAAGGGAATATAATATGGAATCGCGTATCTCAAGAAATTAATAACGATATAATTATATTCATGTTGCAAAAGAACTGCAACGGACATAAAAACTCCCTTGCTTTTAACAGAGCGTTCCATAATTTCTAACTACGAAAATGCCAGGTGAAAGGATTTGTAAACATATTTTGTTAAAGCAAGTCAGTTTTTTCCGCAACACATAAAATACATTTTTCCAAGAAAGTTTAGCCTTTGTCACTAATGAAACCACTAAATAAAGACATAAATATAGAAATCTTAAGATTTGTTTTATTTAATGTTGGTAGCAGGATGAACTGTCAGAGTGTATATTTTGTCACAAAGTTGCTGCAAGATGTTAACAGTGAAAAAGGTATTTAGAAATGAGTTATTTCAAGATGAAAAAGAAAACATACACGAAACATGGTTTCATAACGACCAGAATCGGTCTTGAGATATTTTTAACTTGATTTACAGTATTTGAGAGGTATGTCTTAACACCGATACTACAGTGCTTAAGTACTGCTCACGTATATGTTTCTAGGTTTATATTATGCATTTCATACGGTCAAATTACTTTTGAGCAACTAATAAGAAGCGCGAAACGGTATGCGTTTTAGTTTCGTTTTGTGCTGGGACCCGTGGATTGATTAGAGATATCAAGTACATACAAGTCATTTTTTAAATGTTGTAGTTCGTCTTGAAAAAATGTTACGAGTACATCATCTATCAACAATTACACAGGTTCTGTTTCCATATTGTGGATTTTGGTTAGGTATTATCAAATCCAGTGGCGCTGTGTGTTAGTTTACTGAGTCCCATGTCACATGGTCTGTGATTGAAACCTGTAAAACCGGTTTAATTCGTCACAGCCAGCACTCTTCAGGTGTGAGGGTCTTCTGCTCAGAATGAAACGCTAAAATGTTTGTGTATATTCTAATGGTAGTGGGGGCAGGGTGTGTGGGAACAGGTTTGGTTGAAATTGCATTGGACATCTATGTTCTTCACACCTGAAACATTTTCTCTGAAAGCATTTTCTTCGCAGTTTAACCGATCTTGTTACAGCATGTTACAGTTTACTATTATTAACCATATTAATTTTAAGTGCTTAATGTAAAATCTTGCAAAAATATATTTTCATTGTTCAAATATACATTAAGTCTGACTATCATATAATAAGTTAAATACAAAACTAAAGATAAAATAGGGTTAAATATAATTCAAAATATTTTGCTAACAATGTTAACTGTTTATGAATAATAAAATGTATTAACTAAGGAGTAGGATGGCACAGTTGTTAGTATGTTTTTTGTTTTGTTTCTTTTTAATAAATACAACAGTAGTACCTGATGTCTCAGTGGCTTTCAAAATTAAATTATGCATGCAAACCTGTGAACTAGAAAGATAACTAAGATATCCATCCATTATATTCCATAATATCCATGAAATATATGGCGCTGAAATATGTGTGACGCAGTGGTGGCCTGACACGGTGAGGTGCGCTGGCAGCTGTGTGATGCAGTGGTGGTCGGGTATGTAGAGGTGCACTGGCAGCTGTGTGTTGTGACGCAGTGGTGGCCTGACACGGTGTGGTGCCCTGGCAGCTGTGTGATGCAGTGGTGGTCGGGTATGTAGAGGTGCACTGGCAGCTGTGTGTTGTGACGCAGTGGTGGCCTGGCACGGTGAGGTGCGCTGGAAGCTGTGTGATGCAGTGGTGGTCGGGTATGTAGAGGTGCACTGGCAGCTGTGTGTTGTGACGCAGTGGTGGCCTGGCACGGTGAGGTGCGCTGGCAGCTGTGTGACGCAGTGGTGGTCGGGTATGTAGAGGTGCACTGGCAGCTGTGTGTTGTGATGCAGTGGTGGCCTGGCACGGTGAGGTGCGCTGGAGCTGTGTGATGCAGTGGTGGTCGGGTATGTAGAGGTGCACTGGCAGCTGTGTGTTGTGACGCAGTGGTGGCCTGGCATGGTGAGGTGCGCTGGCAGCTGTGTGATGCAGTGGTGGTCGGGTATGTAGAGGTGCACTGGCAGCTGTGTGTTGTGACGCAGTGGTGGCCTGGCACGGTGAGGTGCGCTGGCAGCTGTGTGATGCAGTGGTGGTCGGGTATGTAGAGGTGCACTGGCAGCTGTGTGTTGTGACGCAGTGGTGGCCTGGCACGGTGAGGTGCGCTGGCAGCTGTGTGATGCAGTGGTGGTCAGGTATGTAGAGGTGCACTGGCAGCTGTGTGTTGTGACGCAGTGGTGGCCTGGCACGGTGAGGTGCCCTGGCAGCTGTATGATGCAGTGGTGGCCTGGCACGGTGAGGTGCGCTTGCAGCTATGTGACGCAGTGGTGGCCTGGCACGGTGAGGTGCGCTGGCAGCTGTGTGATGCACAGCTCAGTTGGTTTTGTCCAACTGAGCAATCTTGCTTTCATAAAATATACCAACATTTTAATGACTGATGATTAACATGCTGTAATACACAGTTCAAAATTAAAGGCTCAAATGCTGTACATGAGAGGTTAAGCTCCCCCTGGCGGTTTTACAAGGCGACGCCGGATAGTTAGTCACGTGACACACGTGAACCGCGTGATACCCCAGTGGGCGTGTCGCGGTATGCCGCGAAATACCTCACCCATTTTGAATGGCTGCATCTGTACGTTCAGAATCAAACCCGCAGCTGTTGTTCGACTTTATTTCTTGACTAATTACAACTGAGTGTCGCACGAGCAGTTACGTAAACTTGTCTGGTATATTTGAACACAAATGCCATTCTTCAATTAAAACTAACAGTACATTGTCAGGGACATTCAGTTCTATAAAAACAAGAGACAGACAAGAGAATATTTCTTCCTTTCATGTGGACTACGTGTTGACTTACTGATCGGAATAATTGAAAAGTTCGGGTTCATAGCCGATGCAGTGTGTGCTAATTAGAACAGCAACGCTGAGCTCTCAGCACCGTACTGAGCCCAGGTGTTTTTCTAAAGCTGTCAGGTGCAGTTCATTTACATGAAGGAAATTTCTTACTGGGTACAATTACAATGCAGTAAGTAGCACAGACTACTTAGGGAGCAGCCCGATGTGTTTAAAAATGACCCGAGCCAGGTAGGAGTCAAACCTACAATCTCCTGATTCGTAATCAGACGCCTTATCCATTGCGCCACTGGACCTGGTGTAACACTGCAGGACTGTAACCCAGTGAGCTCAGCCCTGCAACTAGTAAAATATTACCCCCGGTCCATTCTTTTCCAAAAGTGAGAAACACCTGTTTTCTACATGTTGTCTGTTTTAAAACCATATCTCTTTAAACCAAACCAAGAGTTTGTCTTTTGCACTGCTATTCTGATTCATTTCGATTTCAAAGAAAAAAAAAACATTACCTTCCAAAGCATCATAAAATTGTCCCTTCTTCCAGACTCTACTTCTCTCTTGTAGTAGTACAGCAGACCTTTCCAGGTGAGCAGATCACAGAGTCCGAAATGAGCTTCCTCCATCAAGCAAAGTACCTGAACATGACTCTGTCATCATAAAAGCGCCCCTGTAATAAAGAAATTAAATCCGAAATCAAGAGGGCAGTTGCCTACTGAAATACAAGAAGTCATCAATTTTAACCTAGCAACACAGTTCAGAGTCCGGAGTGCGGACTGATGACTGATGGTCCATATCCACTCCGACCTCTTCTCGGGTTTCTTCAATGACTTACTAAGGATCTTCTTCACATTCGCCCATGCAGGGGAAGCCAGTTACACCAAAGCAAACGCAGGAAAGTGCAATTCAAGCAGAGACCAGGAGGGACTTGTTTACACCGAGAGTGGTCGGAGAATGGAACAATGCGCCCAGCCCTGTTGCTGGAGCCGATTCTTGATGAGATCTTGGGCTCACTAAGAAGCCCCCGCTGGATGCTAATCTTTCTGTTGTTCTTGCAGGTCCTGCGCTGCTTTTGAGCCGACAGAGCTCGTCCTGGTCTGTCGGCACAGCCCAATTGCAAATGATCGGCTCCGCGTACAGAAGGAACGTGCGTTTGGTACAAGAGTGCATGAAGGCACCGGAAATACATTGGGAACAAATGACCGGTCGCTCAATACCTCTGTGAAGTACAGGAGCGTGCAAAACGAGGCTGTTTCCGCCCGGTCTCGAACCGGGGACCTTTCGCGTGTTAGGCGAACGTGATAGCCAATACACTACGGAAACCTGTAGGGACAGCTGCTGGTGTCTCGCTTGCGTTTCGGGCTGAGAAAGGGAAGCGTCACTTTAGGCAGGGGGCACTGGAGAGAGGAACAAAGGGCGCGATGAAACAAAATGCCGAAACCCGGGATCCAACCAGGGACCTTTAGATCTTCAGTCTAACGCTCCTCCAGCTGAGCTATTTCGGCGGTGCACAGAGCGCACAGCCACCTGCTCCAGCCTTCCTGTGTTGTGGCATGAGCGCACCAAGAGGAGCGGGAGAGTGTTGCAGGAACGTCACTCAGAAGGAAAGCCACCCAGCTGCGCCCTCTGAGCTCTGTCCAGCGCATCTTCCTCGCATGGACTCCTGCCTGCGACGGGCAGGAAACAATTAGCAAGAACAGAACAACACCCCATGGGTGTCTCATGACCACACCTTAGGTTGTGACATGTGCAGGTGTGAGGGGTTGCCGGGCTACTTTGGAGCAGAGCTTGGGCAGAGGGGGGGCGGGAAAGCAGACAAAAAGGTGACACCTCAAGGTCTGTACGATCACAGCTCTCCGCCGCCCCAGGCTTCCGCTAGATAAGCTACTGGACACAACCGCCCCTCCTCACACAGACCGTGGAAAAGCCCCCGAGTGGGAGGGCTCTCTCTTCCTCCCAGGAGCTCTTGGACACGACGCACAGACAGAGCGCGGGGAGCCGCCGCCTGCAAACACGGCTCCAGGCAGGACTCCGCTCTGCAGGAGCCGCAGAGCAGAGCAGAGCAGAGGAGATGGGGGCAGCTTAGCTCCTGTGCAGAGACCTGAGCTGTTGTTGCTGCGGACGCTGTCTTTTCTGTTCTCGGGGTAGGAGTGAATGTTGAGTTGCCCTTAGAAATGAAGCAGAGCATTTCAACGGCACGGGTGTGTGTGTGTGCGTGCGCCCTGGTGATTCTGGGAGACAGATCGAACCTGGGCTAAAAGAGAGGGGGCTTAGCCCTCTTCCATTTGCTACTTCAAAGTTGTAGAACCCATTTGCATCTGCTAGGCGGCGCAGTCGTCATGCACAAAGAACGCTTTGAAAAGCGTCCAAAGCAAGTCATTCCGAGTTGGTCGTTTGTGTTTTCCGTTCAGACGCGAAATGCTGAAATGATCTCTCGGCTCCTCGGTTGTCATTTCTGCTCCGTAAAGGAATCACAGCACGCGTCGCCTTCCAGCACGCTGGGTCGGGACACGATGCCGGGGGTCGGAGAGAGCGATGTCTTCCTCGTTAGTATAGGACCTGTCACCTGTCCCCACCTGTCACGCGGGAGACCGGGGTACATCAGGACGCGCATTGAAGTGAAAGCAGGATGCGCTGCGACATGCACTGTGCAGATCCCGCCACACTAAGAGGTGAGGGGGTCTGTTCGATCACAGCGCTAGGCGAATCCCCAATCCCCTTTTGTGCGTGGCGACAGAAGAAGTCTGGTCTGTTTCCGCCCGGTTTCGATCCGGGGACCTTTCGCGTGTGAGGCGAACGTGATAACCACTACACTACGGAAACTGTGGTCAGATGTGCCCAGCGGCCCAGCGCTGAGCTTCGCCAATGCGATTCAGCTGCTTCCAGTGCCTTTATTGGGGTGCGCTGATGGACCGTGCTCTCTCTCCAGAGACCAGCACGCCTGTCATGGACGGAGCAGGAAAGACGGCACCACATTCTACAGCCCTCTCCACGCAATCGACGAAATCGGGCTACTGAAGTGGAGAAAATCGCCTCTCTAGAAAGTGCAAATATCATCTTGGAGAGTATATATCCTATTGCCGAAGGTCAGCCCTGTCTACCAGAGTGACCCTCCCACCTCCTGCAGCGATGGTCAGCTCGTCTCACACGCGAGAAGTTTCGGCTGGAAACAAGCGCCCCCTCTTCTCGCACGTTTTGCACGTTGAGTAGTTTTAATGCGGCTCCTTCGTACACAGTGCTGATCTTTTGGAAAGCAGGAGGCAAAATTGACACGTTCCCATACCGGGAGTCGAACCAGGGCCGCCTGGGTGAAAACCAGGAATCCTAACCACTAGACCATATGGCAGCGAACAACCCTGCTGTTCCCGGCATCATGCAAGCAAACTACATAAATATGAGAAAACACGCAAGAGAGTTGTCACTCAAAGTGTCGAAGGGTCGATGTATACTGGGACTCAGTTGAAATGCAACGTCAGGACTTTTCCGTTTATGTCACACGAAGAGAGCACAGCCTTTTCCGCCCTGCCACGTGTGTATCGGTAACTTGCCGTGATCGTATAGTGGTCAGTACTTTGCGTTGTGGCCGCAACAACCCTGGTTCAAATCTGGGTCACGGCAGAATAGGGGCGTCTGCTTTTACTACTTGCATGAATGAAGGCAAAAAAAAGCCAATCGATGTGAACGAACGGCACTTTACAGAGGAGTACTGCCTGACTGGATCGTTGATGAACGACAGAGGCCACTCCGACCTCTTCTCGGGTTTCTTCAATGACTTACTAAGGATCTTCTTCACATTCGCCCATGCAGGGGAAGCCAGTTACACCAAAGCAAACGCAGGAAAGTGCATTTCATGCAGAGACCAGGAGGGACCTGTTTACACCAAGAGTGGTCGGAGTATGGAACAATGCGCCCAGCCCTGTTGCTGGAGTCGATTCTTGATTAGATTTTGGGCTCACTAAGAGGCCCCCGCTGGGTACTAATCTTTCTGTTGTTCTCGCAGGTGTTGCGCTGCTTTTGAGCCGACAGAGCTCGTCTTGGTCTGTCGGCACAGCCCAATTTCAAATGATCGGCTCCAGGTACAGAAAAAACGTGCGTTTGGTACAAGAGTGCATGAAGGCACCGGAAATACATTGGGAACAAATGACTGGTGGTTCAAGACCTCTGTGAAGTGCAGGAGCGTGCAAGAAGAGGCTGTTTGCACCCGGTCTCGAACCTGGGACCTTTCACATGTTAGGCAAACGTGATAACCACTACACTACGGAAACCTGTAGGGTTTGTTGCTGGTGTATCGCTTGCGTTTCGGGCTGAGAAAGGGACGCGTCATTTTAGGCAGGGGGCGCTGGAGAGAGGAACAAAGGGAGCGATGAAACAAAATGCCGAAACCCGGGATCGAGCCAAGGACCTTTAGAACATACTCTCACGAATCGTTAGAATATGTGCGTTTGATCATCAATTGCGTAACAACCACATTCGTTCGACTTGAGCCATCAAGCTCATAGTTTTCAAATCTTGAAAGCTGTCATTGAGCACATCATAGTCTGCAGTATGCCCCGTAACTTGCGTACTTCAACAGAAAGAAGAGCAGACAGCTCCATAAATATGCGAGGCGCAGAGAGTGCAAGGCGAGCCGCACACGTTTCGGTGGCTGAGAGAGGGCAGTTTTTGCTTCTGCATTTCCCAAGTAAGGACGCATGACAACAAGCGATTGCGGTGCTCATTTACGACATAGTGGTGATGAGTTTTCAGTACGTGTTCTTTTGAACGAGCAATGAGGTTGCTGCCTTGGACAGCTGACTGCACGCTCTCATTGTGCCACGTGATGAGTATTCACCAGGCTCGTTCAGTCATTAGTCACATTCCATCGTTTGCCATAAGCAGATGCTGCAAGGTGATGTGGATATCAGTTCCCAGTCTTGTGGACGAGGACAAAAAGAGCACACAAGGGCTCAGCCAGGAGTTGAACCCGGGACCTCCCACACCCTAAGTGAGAATCATACCCCTAAACAAATGAGCCATGGCAGCACTTTCTATTTTATCCTGTCAGCGAGCTTGAGGACGGGGGAGAGGCGTCATTCGCTCGTCCAGTCAGACCTTCATCAATAAGTCAAGAAAGCCGCAATTACACGACTGCCTTGCAGACGAAGGGCAGTGAACTGCACCCGGTAAGAGGGGAACAAGCGGCACTAGGCGACACCGAGGCATGAGCCCCAGCGAGGGGGGTTAGCTTGCATGGTACAGTGCTCGCTTTGCATGCGAGAGGTAGCGGGATCGTTTCCCACGTCCTCCAGGTGTGTGCTTAGAGCTTGATGTGCCGAAAGGTGTCCTTTAGCCTGTGGTCACACCTTGCATGGAGAGCGTCATGCAGCTGTCAATCATTTCGCAGCCACGCCCCCTCTTCATCTTCTCTCTGCCTTAAGCGTCTCCGCCACTCTCTCTTGACATTTCATGTCAGCATGTCAGAAGTCCGAGTGACGTTTTTAATGGCTGAGTGAGGGCACGATGCTGAAGCAGAGAGGCCACTTCAGCCAGAGAGACTTGTGCTAGGTGAGATCTGAAAAACGGACTCGCAACAGAAACAGACCAAAAAAGTATCGGTGAGATCAAAAGGCAAATGCAACATCCAGCAGAGGGCGTCTGAAGATTAGGGAACGGGCGACTGAAATCCATATGAGGCAAACTTTCCGGCTGTGCACTGCAGCTGGCCTCGTTGGCGTAGTTGGTAGCGCGTCAGTCTCTTTATCTGAAGGTCCTGAGTTTGATCCTCACACGGGGCATGGCTGCTTGCGCTTTTCAAACACTTGCGGCAACTGTTTGCTCATAACCACGTCTGGAATGCGTGACCTTTACACGGGGGAGAAGCAACGCCGCATCCCTTTTCTAAAGAACATTCATATTCAGAAATAAGTCAAGAAATTTGCCATTACTTTTGCTGTCAGCCTGCCCATGTTGCCAAAGAAAGATTCACTCGGCGTCAACATGACAGAACAGCGATCACTTGAAAACACTGTTCCACACTCCGTAAGCAAGAACTTCAGTGTTTGCAGTCACCCGATATGCCGATAGTCAAAGGAGCACAAAACACGAAGCGTCAAAAGACAAGATGAGTTGATGGAAAGAGCGTTGAATTGATGAGCACAAAAGTTCAGCTCGTACAATAGGCAACGAAGGTCCCGGCGTCATCATCGCACTTGAAAGGACTGCCTTGCAGACTAAGGGCAGTGGGAGGTTGCTGTTTTGAGATGGAGGCATTGGGATGGTGGGCCGAGATCTATTCTTCTTAAGGAATTCTTCATCGTGAAAGATCGGTCCACAGATCATCCAAAGAACTTACAAATTTTTGGGACTCAGGGAATCACGTCTTGAAAATACGGCTTGGACGCGTAACGGCATTCTATCCAACTATCCAACTGCAGGACTTGAGGGTTTTTTGTGCTTTGTTCTGTTTTCGTTGACATCGCATTCGTAAGAGCGTCAAAAAAAGGCAATTCCAGCATCTAACACGAATAAAAGGGCTATTGAAACTGCAGGGCTGCGCAGCTTCTAAAATCCTTGCACACAATTCTCCGTTATTGTTACTTCCTTCTTTCTGTCTAACAAAGTTCCCTTTTCCTGACCGGACGGGGAGACTATCATTCCAACTTGAAGCCAGCCTTAAGTTCTCCGAGGCGCATTTGTCTGCTAGCATGCATTTTGTGAAATTTTTTTTTGTTGTTGTTAAACCAAAAGCGACTTTGAAAAAGGTTTCCACCGCCGCCCGGCACTCTATGTTAGACTGTATCAAGAAAGCAGCGCGCGCTGCAGCCGTGGCCGAGTGGTTAGGGCGATGGATTAGAAAGCCATCGGGGTCTCCCCGCGAAGCTTCGAGTCCTGCCGCCTACGGTGTCGTCGTGTGTCTGCGCAACAAAGGAAAAGCACCCGTTTCGCTTTTCCCGCGACTTTTAAAACACGAATGATCTGGATTTCTACATGAATGGCTCTTAAAATGTGATCTGATCTTCATCTGACGCATAATAATAAATAAAGACAGTCTTGTTTAACAAACAACACACAACATTTTACATTGTCAATTCAGTTCAAATCAATGTATTTCTATATAGCGCCTTTCACAACAAGGTTGTCCCAAGGCACTTAACAATGCAAGTTGTTAAGAGCCTTGTGTCTAATATGCCGCCTAGGTTACGTGCTGTCTCTTTGAGGCAAATGTTTAAATCCTCTGAGTTAAGTGCTGAAGTTATAGTAGTCCTATCAGTATTGTTGCCTCCGATCAACAGATCCTCAGTTTTCTCAGAGTTGAGTAACAAAAAGTTTTCACACATCCAAGTCTTTCCTTCATTAATGCATTTAACTAAAGTGATAATAGAAGAGTTGTCATTTGGTGTAAACAAAATGTTTATTTGAGTGTCATCAGCATATGAATGAAAGTTCATATTATTTTTTCGTATTATCCTACCTAGCAGCAGCATGTAGAGAGAGAGAGCAATATTGGTCCCGGCACTGATCCGTCTGGTACCCCAAATTGAACTGGTGACGTTGATGAAGCAGTACAATTATTAGATATTTGAACATAATGAAAACGATGAGTAAAATGTGAAGTAAACCACTGAAGGACGGTTCCAGATAAATTTTCCAGAGAAATTTTTTTTTGTTGTTGTTAAACCAAAAGCGACTTTGAAAAAGGTTTCCACCGCCGCCCGGCACTCTATGTTAGACTGTATCAAGAAAGCAGCGCGCGCTGCAGCCGTGGCCGAGTGGTTAGGGCGATGGATTAGAAAGCCATCGGGGTCTCCCCGCGAAGCTTCGAGTCCTGCCGCCTACGGTGTCGTCGTGTGTCTGCGCAACAAAGGAAAAGCACCCGTTTCGCTTTTCCCGCGACTTTTAAAACACGAATGATCTGGATTTCTACATGAATGGCTCTTAAAATGTGATCTGATCTTCATCTGACGCATAATAATAAATAAAGACAGTCTTGTTTAACAAACAACACACAACATTTTACATTGTCAATTCAGTTCAAATCAATGTATTTCTATATAGCGCCTTTCACAACAAGGTTGTCCCAAGGCACTTAACAATGCAAGTTGTTAAGAGCCTTGTGTCTAATATGCCGCCTAGGTTACGTGCTGTCTCTTTGAGGCAAATGTTTAAATCCTCTGAGTTAAGTGCTGAAGTTATAGTAGTCCTATCAGTATTGTTGCCTCCGATCAACAGATCCTCAGTTTTCTCAGAGTTGAGTAACAAAAAGTTTTCACACATCCAAGTCTTTCCTTCATTAATGCATTTAACTAAAGTGATAATAGAAGAGTTGTCATTTGGTGTAAACAAAATGTTTATTTGAGTGTCATCAGCATATGAATGAAAGTTCATATTATTTTTTCGTATTATCCTACCTAGCAGCAGCATGTAGAGAGAGAGAGCAATATTGGTCCCGGCACTGATCCGTCTGGTACCCCAAATTGAACTGGTGACGTTGATGAAGCAGTACAATTATTAGATATTTGAACATAATGAAAACGATGAGTAAAATGTGAAGTAAACCACTGAAGGACGGTTCCAGATAAGCCAACCTCAAACTCAAGCCTGTGTAACAAAACAGAGAGGTCAACCGTGTCAAAGGCAGCTCTAAGATCTAGAAGCACAAGCACTGTTGCATTCCCCGCATCAGTAGCTAAGAGAATATCATTTACGACTCTCGTTAATGCAGTTTCAGAAACCAGACTGAAATTTCTCAATTATATTATTTGAATCCAGATACGATTGACGTTGGGCAACAACTATTCTCTCAAGACTTTTAGATTGAAATGGGACCTTTGAGACAGGCCTGTAGTTGTTAAGAACTTGTGGATCCAAATTTGACTTCTTAAGGAGCGGTCTAACAACTGCTACCTTAAATTGATCAGGTACAACGCCTGACGCAAGCGATGCATTCATCATACTAATTATAGGTCCTGCCAGTCCTTCGAGGGAATCTTTGACTAGCTGAGTGGGGATGGGATCTAGCGAACAGGTGGTTGACTTTGTCTTACGTCTGTGTTCATGAGTCCACCATAAGAAGAAATCTGAACAGGAGTGGTGATCATCCGAGGTCACCACGGAGGAAACCACTGCTCTCCCCAACAAAAAAACCACCACTGCCCCTCTCAAGTTTGCTAAAGACCACATGGATGTTCCACAGCAACTCCTGGAACAATGTTCTGTGGACAGACGTGACAAAAGTTGAACTTGTTGGTAAATGTGCACAGCGTTATGTTTGGAGATAACAAAACACTGCATACCAACTCCAAAACCTCATCCCACCTGGGAAGCATGGCGGAGGCTGTAGGGCTTGCAATCATCGAGGGACCGATGAATTCCAAGATGTATCAGGAAATTCTACAGCAGAATGTCAGGGTGTCTGCCTGTGATCTAAAACTCGAAAGACGCTGGGTCATGCAGCATGACAAAAACAAAGGAGTACATCAACAACAGAGTGGCTGAAACAGAAGAAATTCCGTATTTTGGGATGGCCAAGTAAGAGTCCTGACCCCAATCCCATTGAAGTGCTGTGGCATGATCTGAAGCAGGCCGTTCAGCGTAAGACATCCCAAAAATATACATGAACTGAATCAGTTTTGCATAGAGGAATAGGCCAAAATACCTCCTAACCGCTGCTCAGGTCTGACCAGCCGCTACAGAAAGTGGGGGTTGAGGTTTTTGTCAATAAAGGAGGTTCCACTAGCTCCTTAATATAAGGGTTCACGTACTTTTTCCATCAATGACCTTGATTGTTTAAAACATTTGTTAAAACAGCAATGTCAAATGTTGGGCGTGTGTTGTTTGTTAAATCAGACTCTCTTTATTGATTATTATGACTTAGATAAAGATAAGATCACATGTTAGGAGCCATTCATGCAGAAATCCACATCATTCCGAAGGGCTGTTTACAAAAGTTTTTCTCCCAACTGTATGTGAGAGAAAAGCAGAGACGCTCACTGAGTAAGGTGGGGTTGCAGCTTCGCAAATTGCAAGGACATTTGTACTCTCAAAAGGGGACAGGAGCACCCCAGATAGAACTCAAACCCACAATCCCTGGCTTAGAGGGCCAGTGCCTTAGCCATTAGGCCACTGCGCCACACTAGGTGAGGTTGATCACGCTGATGAAGAGCCAGTTTTTTTTTCTTTTGCTTTTTCAAAGGGATCCCCAAAAATAAGGGAAGTTAGGCAGCAGAAGGTTTACTGTGACCTGAGAAGGACCGGCATCCAATCACGGTGGTACACACACACACGCTCTCACTCATCTGAGCTACACGGCTACCAAGATGATCTCAGGTGCGCCGAGCTGGTACGGAACATATTGAACTGATCGACGGCGAATTGTCTCTCAGACAGGCTTTTCACCTCTGAGCTCCCTGACTGACAGTGATCAGCTAGGTAGTGAAACAGTCAGCTGCTTCTAAGCCTTAAACAGCTGCATCTCGGCGCTTCCAAGGAGAGATGATTTAAAAGCCGAACATCGCCCATTGGGAACACCTTACTATCACTAGTTTAAGAGACTCTTAAGGTCTTGCAGAGGTGCCTGTCTAATAGCATGCGCTTTTCAAGCTATAGGTGTTTAGGCTGAGGCAGAATGCCTGTTAACAAAATGTTTTTCTAAAGGGGCCTCGCACTCTTTTCCAAGCAATGGTCACCATCCCCACCGAGTGTCACAATGTAGTCATGTCCTAGGACGTCACCTGTTAGTCTCCATTTGTCTGCCACCAACACTTTAGGTTACGGGGTCACAACCGCACCCCGGAGCGCAGAGGAGCCGTTGGCGTTCTGGTGGCGCAGATTGGGCTGAAGGTGGGGCGCTTGAATCTCGCTGTTGGAGGCCGTCTGAAACTGACCCAAGCCTTTCCCTTGAATTAAATGTAAATAAGATATGAACCCCAGATGCACATGGAATCAATCACGTGTTTCCTTTGAGCCGTTTCAAAGACTGCTCCAGAGTTTACCTTGCACAGATGCGCAAAGATTAATGATGGGGGTGCATGCTTCCAGGCGCCTTACAACTGTAGGGACTGATTAGAGACAATTCGTAGCGTGTGTTCGTTTCCATATACGCCCCGTGTTGCAATGGTAGGATGAAGTCAAATACGGCTTGGACGTGTAACGGCATTCTATCCAACTGCAGGACTTGAGGGTTTTTTTGTGCTTTGTTCTGTTTTCGTTGACATCGCATTCGTAAGAGCGTCAAAAAAAGGCAATTCCAGCATCTAACACGAATAAAAGGGCTATTGAAACTGCAGGGCTGCGCAGCTTCTAAAATCCTTGCACACAATTCTCCGTTATTGTTACTTCCTTCTTTCTGTCTAACAAAGTTCCCTTTTCCTAACCGGACGGGGAGACTTTATCATTCCAACTTGAAGCCAGCCTTAAGTCCTCTGAGGCGCATTTGTCTGCTAGCATGCTTTTGTGAAAGTTCAAATTTGGACAAACACAATCTGTGGCGTTTAGCGTGACATAGTCTTGCAGGCATCGTGCTGTCTCACTGCAATACTATACCGCTGGAGGAAACAGTCCATCTGGCCATGAAACTCATTTGAACGTCTAGCTACAGCAACTAACAATATCATGATTTATTCAGGATGTGTGGAATCAGCACGTCCCGGAGACAGCTTCCGAAATCGTGAGCATTCTCTGGTGGTGTCCTGCAGGGCGCCTGTGGGCGTGTGTTGGTGGTATAGTGGTGAGCATGCAAAAGCCACTGCATTGGCCAGGAATCGAACCCGAGCCTCTTACTTGACAGGCAAGAATTCTTCCACTGAACCACCAATGCTCAATACCTGTACCTTCAAAAAAGACGCTTTTTTGGTGCTCTGTTCAAAAAGCGTCGACATCTGTTTCCAGCTGCAAAATGCCATCCGCGGACACTGAAGAATTTATTTATTTAGACACCGCTCAGAATCCCCTGTAAGATTCTCCCTCAGTTCCTTTGAGCAGTGTTTTACCTCTTTCAAAAGGCTTCACTTTCCTAGTCACATTCCAAGGCTCATCGAACCCGGGCTGTTTCCTCCAGCGGTATAGTATTGCAGTGAGACAGCACGATGCCTGCAAGACTATGTCACGCTAAACGCCACAGATTGTGTTTGTCCGTTCGTGTCAGTTGTCCTGCAACCACGGGAAGTGGGACACAAACATGCTGCAATGCTTTCAGGACGTTAGGATTTGTTTATGCAACATCCGAGAAGAGTACTTGTGGCTTGAATGTGAACTGTACGTGCCCGCCCCCTTTCCTCTGTAGTGCATGAGTTCCTCCCGGCATGCCCTTCGTCATTGTTCTGTCATCTTGTATTTAAAGGGTTGTATTCCTGCTGCTGATAATAAGCAACGGTTTTCTCACAACGCCCTTTGTTTCCGACGGAATGTCTGTCATGAAATTCTTCAAAACCTCAAGCTAGAAGAAGAAGACGACAAATATGAAGCGTTACAGCAACGACATGCCATGAGACGATTGATAACGATTTCCGTAGGATCCCCGCGGTTGCCTGGCAACCGTCAGCTTTGCGCAGTGGCAGTATCGTAGCCTGTGAGGTTTAGCCGAGGCGCGATTATTACTAGTTGAAAACTTTTCCCAATACCCCCCTTCCGCCGGTTTGCAATACAATCGGCGAAAGCAATTTTTGACAGTCTCGTCAGAGACTGAGCAAGGTGTTTAAAGACAGATTTTGTCATGGTGACATCATGATAGAAAGAAACGAGCTTGTTACGTTTCAACAGAAACGCTCTTTAGCTCTTTCAGCGTTATGCAGAGAACAGCGTCTGTCGAGATCACTTTTGAGTCAGCGCGAAACGCCGTGTGCTGTCAGTTTGATTTCATATTGCTTGTAGCGGCGCCCGGCTTTTGTCTGTCAAACGTTAGGTTGCGCTTCTTCATGCTGCATCGTCGGCATGAGTGGAGCTTTATAAACGTCTGTACTTACTGCGCCCCATAAGAAATCGTTTGTCCCCGTTCAAAAGAGATTGTGCGATGTCCTGCAGCAAACCTTTGACAGTTTGAAAAGAGGAATTTATTCTGCTTCCTGTGCGTGCAGTAGTTACAAAGTTGAACGCCTTTACACGATCTGCTGCAGTTTTCAGTGGGCGGGCTTTGTCAAATGGCTTGGAAAAACGCACTGTGTTTCGGCTCGGGAAACATCATGAGCAGTGTCCTGCATGTTTTCTGTGTATAGCTGTCTTTTAACGCATACAGAATTCATTCGAAATCATTGATTTCTCCAATTAACAAGGGTCCCTTAAAGGATGAGTCAAAGTAACGTCTAATCGGATTAGTTTCCTTAGAGCTGGTTCAGAGTTTGCTCAAGAGTTTACCTTTCACAGATGCGCAAAGAAGAATGTTGGGGGTGCACGCTTCAAAGCTCCTTACAGCTGTAGGGAGTGATTCGAGACGATTCGTGGCGTGTGCTCGTTCCCATATACCGTACGCCCCGGGGTGCAGTGCTAGGATGACATACAATACCGCTTGGGCACGTAACGGCGTTATATGCAAGTGCGGGACGTGAGGGTTTTCGTTTGTTCGTTTTGTTTTGCTCTGCTTTGCTTTGTTTCGTGGTCAAGAGGCGTAAGGTAAGTCGTAATCCAGGGAGAACACTGGTGGCAAACAGTCCGAGGTGAGAGGCGAGGTCCAAAGTCGAAAAGGCAGAAGGGGAGTCCAATATCCAGAATAAACGAGGTAATGGAAAAACGCCAGGTAGAGCTCTCAAGGAGCAGACTCAATACCGAGCAGCGGGAAGCAGGTAAAGATGGTAAAAATAGCACTGCGTACCGCACGGTGGAGTGTGTGCAGGTGGGTAAACTCGTGCGGTGGCGTTTGTTAATAATCACCCACTGCTGGTGCTGATTAGATCGCTTATGAGTTGGTCTTAACTGCCTGGCGGTCATGACAAGCTCCTCTTTAAGCTGTGGTTTAGTTTTGCATTCATGTGTTTCTAGAGCAGTTATTTATAGGGGTGGGTGGGTCTTTCACAGAGGCTCAGGACAAATCCCCCACATGAAATTTTACTGTGTGCGTTCAGACAGTCACAGGTCAAGAGCCAGGCAGGAGGACAATGGACAGAAGAGCCAACGAACTAAAAATAAAAGAACGAATATGAAAAAGCCACCATCTTTTTCTTTTTGACATTTTCCGACTTTCATGCAAGCCAGGACAAAGTTGCTCGTAGCTACTTGTGGATTCAAATACTCTATCGAGTGCTTTGATGAGTTTTTGCAATTTGATTGTCGTCCTGTCAGCCTGTTTCTGTTTTTTTTTTCAATCTAGTGATGGAAAGTAAGAGGGAAATGATGGAGCAATCAATAACCGCTCCGGAAAAATGGCAGAAAGAAATGGCCCGTCACTAAGGACATTTGTGAAGCAGAGGAGTGACATCACCACAAAGGCGACTTATTCTGCTGATCGTTTTGGTGAATAATGATTGAGGCGCGTTAAGAGAAAGGTAGCTGCGTCAGCATGCTTAGGCTGCAAAGGATCAAGCAAAGGTTTACTCCATGCTGAAAAGAGAAGAAAAGAAGCACAACGTTTCGACTGTGGAGCCTTCTGCGCCATCTTCTTTAGCGGTGATGATGTTTACATTGGAAAAACTGAGACATGCGTCCCTGGGTGGGCTTGAACCACCAACCTTTCGGTTAACAGCCGAACGCGCTAACCGATTGCGCCACAGAGACTGACGGCCGCTTGTGCTCCCTACATTTGCAGGTTTATGGTCAAAGAAAACAATCACTTGCGCTTCTTGCAGCCGGCAATCTTTTTCCACTGACAACCAAGAAATGGATTTCATCTTTCACAAGCTGTATGGATTTCTTCAAAAACAAGTTATTCCAGAAAGGAAATGAATTCTTGCATTAAACTGAACCAAGCTGTACATGTTTGTCTGAAATGATACATTCGGCACAACAAGACATGGAGAGAGGCACCGCTGGTATTCAGACCCAGGATCGCCTGCTTACTAGGCGGGCACTTTAAGCCACTAGGGAACAGCGCCAGCGGAGCACCGCGCTTTTACAGACACTTGGACACATCTGCGCTCGGTGTGCACTTAACCTGCTCTCTGAGCCCGTTGCCTCCGTCCCATTTAATAGCAGAACTGACGCCAAGAGAAATGATGAGAAATGGCATTTATCGGGCACTTTTCATGTCCAAGGAGCTCAATGCCCTTGACACCTCCCCAAGGCGACAGAGCTGTGCATTCTTTGGCGACACCATTTTTTCTTTTGTTTAATTTCTATACTTATTGATAGAATAAAAACGATATGTCATGTACTGTAAGGGAAATGTCTCTTTTCATGGGGAAAGCTAGCACCAGCAAATGTTGTGTTTCGAAGAAGTGATTTAACATGACACGTGACCTAATTTACCGGAGCAAAAGCTCACCCAGCAAGCCCTGCTTTACTTCTACAGGAGAGAAGTACTGTAGAGTCTGCAAGATGTTCAGCTGGGTAGCTACGTCAGCATGCCTCGGCTGCAAAGGAACAAGTAATAGGTTTATTGCATGCTGATGTAGCGGCGAGGCTTATTAATAAGGCAGAATTAAGTGTTTCCGAGCTTCCCAAATGAGGCCCCATTTCTCTGTTCATCTCTGTGGTGCAGCCACAGAGAGACTATTCCCAGGGTGATTTAAGGTCCTAGGACAGCTCCCAAAGGGGGATGCACTTAGCTAAGCCTGGCTATCATGATCAATGGTCATCCATTGGCGCCTATCTGTCTAGGGAGTGCCAGTTGGACATCTGGACTGCATTACTAAGTGTCAGGAGTAAGTGACTCATATCTCACCTTGATCAACCAATCAGGGACTGGTAGGGCCGAGTAACCCACGTGGGACTCTGATGCCCATGGAACTTTCAGCCAATCAATGAGCTGAAGTTCCTCCAGGTAAAAACAGGCAACACAGAGAGCCTGAGAGATTCAGTGAGATTCAACAAGATTCAGAAGGGATTCTGGAGAGGATTCTGTGGACTGTTCTAAAGGGAATTCAAATGAGAATTCCAGGGCAGGACGGCCCAGGAGCAGAAGGCTCCCAAGGGCAGGACATCCTCGCAGCGCACCTCCTGACCATCCTGAGACTCAGCCCGGACAACCACGGAACGGCCAGTGTGTCTGAGTGCCAGAACTTTCCTTTGTTCTAAGAGTCTAGAGTGGAGGTTGCCAGAGAGTAACCAGCAGCAGGCCTCGTGAACAGGTCGGAACTGTGGAAAGCTGAATCACTATTCAGAACTAGCTCTTCATTAGGAACGAACCGGTCCTCTTCCTGACTTGCTGGGACCCACAGTCATCTTTTCTCCTGTGCACAAACTTTGCTAGTTAAAGCCAACACTAACTAGCCGGTCAGTGAGCATCAGCAGCGCTGTCGCAAGCCGCACAGCACAGCCTGGCACCGAGCCAGAGAGCGCGGATTGGACAGCAACAGCCTGCAACTGTTTCTTTGTGCCCGCAGGAGATCTGAATCCCCAAAGATTGGATGAGTATTTAATTTCAATGCATTACAGCTCGAGAATTCAATTGTTATCCCAACCAGTTGATATCAATTTAATTCCTAAGAGTTATGTACTTGTTTGAGTATCTAATGTAGAAGTTATAACTAAGTTCATTTACGAAACGGTCTTAATGAATGATATACTGAACGTATGTCCTCTTGATATGTGTAACACTTCGTAACTGACTGAATATATACCTTTTGTATTCTGATAACCCTCTCGATAAGATCTGTTAGTTTTATATGCATATTCTATGTATTAATAAATGTATCCTCGTGTATTAGTACCTGTGTGTGTGCGTTGTTTGAGTTATGTCGCATGGTTGGACTCTAAAGCCATCAAAAGAATCAACTTTGTGATTTACTGCTACAATTAATAATTGTCTCAGTAAATGCCCAAACCCTACAGAACTGGTGCCTTCAGAGAGCCACTATGATTACATATTTGGCGTCCCTGAACCGGTTTTCTTACATATTTGGCGTCCCTGAACGGCTATGAATCACTACACTGAAAAGAGAAGAACGGAACCACAGCGTTTCGACTGTGAGGTCTTCTCACACCTGAAGAAGCCTCACACCTGTTAAAGGCTCCATGGTTTTCTTTCTTCTCTTTTCAACATGGAATACACCTATTGTCTGCAAGATGTGACAATTTCATGGTGTTTTGGAAGAAAACCTTTTTTCTTTGAATTCAAAATCAATCGGAATTTCAGCACGACACATCAACACTTTTTCTGTTTTAAGGAGATGATATTTTAAACCTGATAAAAATAGTAGGAAACACAAGTTTCTTGCTGTGAAAATTTAGATGGGGAAGTGTACTACTAGTAGCAGTGTAGAGCTCTCTGTGGTGGAGTGCAAGTGCACGTTCTATGGGCCAGTGGCGTAATGGATAACGCGTCTGACTTCGGATCAGAAGATTGTAGGTTCGAGTCCTGCCTGGCTCCTGAGGCTTTTAAACCTCTCAGGTTCCTCGGTAACAGGTTGCCGTCATGTATATGAACTATAGAAAAGCATTTGCCACAACCCGTAAATTAGCACGCAAGTGCGGGCTAGTGAACACAGAACTGTATGGAGATCATCTCCAGCTCCGAGCTCAATTGCAATGAAAAAACATGCAGAACAGAACTGGAGAGCAGCTGAATTTGTGCTCGGTAGGGTGGGGAGGACTCAGCATTGCTATTGTTCTAATTGGCATGAACTGCAGGGGATCTGAATCAGAACATGTCAGTTAGTTCGATCATTGCGTCAATATGTAGGCCACGTTAATACAGAATTATTACTTTGTCTGTCTCGTCTTTGTATATAGCTGAATGTCCCTGACAATTTCATGTTAGTTTTTAAGAACGACATTGGTGCTAATAGATACACATATAGCATATAAGGAACACGTAAAGATTTAGTCCATGCTGAAAAGATAAGAAAACCGCCACAACGTTTCATCTTGGAATAAATCTTTACTTGTTGTTTTGCAGCCTACCCATTCTGACCTAACTCCTCCCTTGAAATTCCCTAACAGATAAGGGTACGTAACGGCTCATGCGATGCTCAGTTGCAATTTGTCCCAAAACAAACAAGAACAGCAGCTGAGGGTTTGAGTTTGAACATGCACTGTATTAAAGCAGCTTTTATTTCCATTGATAAATGCTAGATATTCCTACAGAGATTCTCCAGGTGAGTAAGCGATTCCTGTTTCTGTTTCTATTTCTGTTTCATATATATATATACAGTATATATATATATGTTACATGTGTCTCTGCAATAGTACAAATGTGTTATACACTATCAGGGGCTGCTTTTTTGTGCACCTCATATACAACAAGGGTTTTTTTTTCATTTATGTTTGTGGACCTTCACCATTTGAGGAAGTGAGTTAGATAAGAAAGTTACAGGTATGGTGAGCAATGACTGACAAAGGCACGTACTGCGTATTCCTTACAGAAGTGTAAGCAATTTGTTCTAAAAAACACCGGCTAAAGTCCAACATCGTTAGCAATCTTATTACTTAAACAGAATTAACATCAATAAACTGTAAGGTGCTGGTACATGCGAGTAGATTTGATCTTCTATTAAACAAAAATGCAATTACAGCTCTAAAAAGGTCAACCTAGACTTCTGGAACAGATCTGTTCAGGTCATCGCTGTTCCTCTGACCTTGTGAGTCTTTGGAATTTTAAAAGTGTATTTTGCTTGCCTTTCATGTGGTCTGTGTACAAGTCACTGTGGCGTATGCGGTCCTACACAGCCTTGCTATAGACGTGATGAGCCTCCGCTATGTTGCAATGGAGAACAGGTTCAGTACGGAGCTGCCGAGAAAATTCAGCTGGAAAGCTCGTTGCAGAAAAGCATCGGTATCTGTGTCCAGCGGCAAAGCGTCCTTCGTGGGTGCTGAAGAATCGATTTCACAGGCTGCGGGTCCAGGCGATTTAGAGTGTTAAAGGTCCCAGCGAAAACGAAACGGCGCTGGTCCTTTTACACGCACGCACGCAACCAAATGCAAAGGACGCCATAGTCGGCAGGATTTGAACCTGCGCGGGGAGACCCCAACGGATTTCAAGTCCGTCACCTTAACCACTCGGCCACGACTACAGCGAGCGCCGCGGCCGCTGCCTTCTTGCTACAATCGAACAGGGAGTGCGAGGCGGCGGCGGCAGCGGAGGCAACTTTTTTCAAGTTCGCTCTCCGTTTAAGAAACCTTTTACGCCATACGTGCAAGCACACACACACACACCTTAGAGGACTTAAGGGTGGCTTCAAGTTGGAATGATAAAGTCTCCCCGTTCGGACATGAAAACAGAACGTTCTTAGACAGAAAGCAATCAACAACGGAGACATGTGGACGACGATTTTAGTCACTGCACTTTGAATAGCATTTTTGCTCCAGTTACAGGAGATGCACCAATGGCCCTTGACCTACGCTCTTACCAATGCCTTGAACATTCAAACAAAACAGCCCTCAAGTCCTGCGGTTTAATATAACGCTGTTACGTGTCGAGGCAGTATTTGACTCTGTCCTGCCGTTGAGACACGGGGCGTATATGGAAACGAACACATGCTACGGATCGTCTCTAATCGGTCCCTACAGTTGGAAGGCTCCTTGAAGAGTGCACCCCCATCATTCATCTTTGCGCATCTGTGAAAGGTAGACTCTTGAGCAATGTTTGAGCCAGCTCTAAGGCAACTAGTGCTATTGGACAGAGACCTCTGGAAGATCCTAAGAGTCTCTTAACACCACTTCCAGCAGCAAGCTTAATTGTTCGCTGGAGGTCTCCCACCCAGGTACTGACCAGGCAAAGAATCACCAGTACATTGAATGAGGAAGTTAATCCTGAAATCCAATTACATATCTCAAGGTAAGACAAATCCATAAGAACATGTCTTAGTATTACTTTGTTTACATTAGTATGGCACTGAGTTGGAGCTCCTCTTTAAGCTGTGGTTTAGTTTTGCATTCATGTGTTTCTAGAGCAGTTATTTATGGGGGTGGGTGGGTCTTTCACAGAGGCTCAGGACAAATCCCCCGCCTGAAAGTCTAATGTGTGCGTTCAGACAGTCACAGGTCAAGAGCCAGGCAGGAGGACAATGGACAGAAGAGCCAACGAACTAAAAATGAAAGAACAAATATGAAAAAGCCACCATCTTTTTCTTTTTGACATTTTCCGACTTTCATGCAAGCCAGGACAAAGTTGCTCGTAGCTACTTGTGGATTCAAATACTCTATTGAGTGCTTTGATGAGTTTTTGCAATTTGATTGTCGTCCTGTCAGCCTGTTTCTGTTTTTTTTTTTCAATCTAGGGATGGAAAGTATGAGGGAAATGATGGAGCAATCAATAACCGCTCCGGAAAAATGGCAGAAAGAAATGGTCCGTCACTAAGGACATTTGTGAAGCAGAGGAGTGACATCACCACAAAGGCGACACATTCTGCTGATGGTTTTGGTGAATAATGATTGAGGCGCGTTAAGAGAAAGGTAGCTGCGTCAGCATGCGTAGGCTGCAAAGGATCAAGCAAAGGTTTACTCCATGCTGAAAAGAGAAGAAAAGAAGCACAACGTTTCGACTGTGGAGCCTTCTGCGCCATCATCTTTAGCGGTGATGATGTTTACATTGGAAAAACTGAGACACGCGTCCCTGGGTGGGCTTGAACCACCAACCTTTCGGTTAACAGCCGAACGCGCTAACCGATTGCGCCACAGAGACTGACGGCCGCTTGTGCACCCTACATTTGCAGGTTTATGGTCAAAGAAAACAATCACTTGCGCTTCTTGCAGCCAGCAATCTTTTTCCACTGACAACCAAGAAATGGATTTCATCTTTCACAAGCTGTATGGATTTCTTCAAAAACAAGTTATTCCAGAAAGGAAATGAATTCTTGCATTAAACTGAACCAAGCTGTACATGTTTGTCTGAAATGATACATTCGGCACAACAAGACACGGAGAGAGGCACCGCTGGTATTCAGACCCAGGATCGCTTGCTTACTAGGCAGGCACTTTAAGCCACTAGGGAACAGCGCCAGCAGAGCACCGCGCTTTTACAGACACTTGGACACATCTGCGTTCGGTGTGCACTTAACCTGCTCTCTGAGCCCGTTGCCTCCGTCCCATTTAATAGCAGAACTGACGCCAAGAGAAATGATGAGAAATGGCATTTATCTGGCATTTCTCATGTCCAAGGAGCTCAATGCCCTTGACACCTCCCCAAGGCGACAGAGCATTCTTTGGCGACAACATTTTTTCTTTTGTTTTATTTCTATACTTATTGATAGAAAAAAAACGATATGTCATGTACTGTAAGGGAAATGTCTCTTTTCATGGGGAAAGCTAGCACCAGCAAATGTTGTGTTTAGAAGAATTGATTTAACATGACACGTGACCTAACATACCGGAGCAAAAGCTCACCCAGCAAGCCCTGCTTTACTTCTACAGGAGGGAAGTAGAGTCTGCAAGATGTTCAGCTGGGTAGCTATGTCAGCATTCCTCGGCTGCAAAGGAACAAGTAATAGGTTTATTGCATGCTGAAAAGAGAAGAAAGGAAACACAACGTTTCGGCCGTGAGGTCTTCTCACACCTGAAGAAGCCTCACACCTGTAAAAGGCTCCATTGTTTTCTTTTTTCTCTTTTCAACATGGAATACACCTATTGTCTGCAAGATGTGACAATTTCACGGTGTTTTGGAAGAAAACGTTTTTTCTTTGAATTCAAAATCAATCGGAATTTCAGCACGACACATCAACACTTTTTCTGTTTTAAGGAGATGATATTTTAAACCTGATAAAAATAGTAGGAAACACAAGTTTCTTGCTGTGAAAATTTAGATGGGGAGGTGTACTACTAGTAGCAGTGTAGAGCTCTCTGTGGTGGAGTGCAAGCGCATGTTCTATGGGCCAGTGGCGTAATGGATAACGCGTCTGACTTCGGATCAGAAGATTGTAGGTTCGAGTCCTGCCTGGCTCGTGAGGCTTTTAAACCTCTCAGGTTCCTCGGTAACAGGTTGCCGTCATGTATATGAACTATAGAAAACCATCTGCCACAACCCGTAAATTAGCACGCAAGTGCGGGCTAGTTAACACAGAACTGTATGGAGATCATCTCCAGCTCCGAGCTCAATTGCAATGAAAAAACATGCAGAACAGAACTGGAGAGCAGCTGAATTTGTGCTCAGTAGGGTGGGGAGGACTCAGCATTGCTATTGTTCTAATTGGCATGAACTGCAGGGGATCTGAATCAGAACATGTCAGTTAGTTCGATCATTGCGTCAATATGTAGGCCACGTTAATACAGAATTATTACTTTGTCTGTCTCGTCTTTGTATATAGCTGAATGTCCCTGACAATTTCATGTTAGTTTTTAAGAACGACATTGGTGCTAATATATACATATATAGCATATAAGGAACACGTAAAAGTTTAGTCCATGCTGAAAAGATAAGAAAACCGCCACAACGTTTCATCTTGGAATAAATCTTTACTTGTTGTTTTGCAGCCTACCCATTCTGACCTAACTCCTCCCTTGAAATTGCCAAACAGATAAGGGTACGTAACGGCTCATGCGATGCTCAGTTGCAATTTGTCCCAAAACAAACAAGAACAGCAGCTGAGGGTTTGAGTTTGAACATGCACTGTATTAAAGCAGCTTTTATTTCCATTGATAAATGCTATATATTCCTACAGAGATTCTCCAGGTGAGTAAGCGATTCCTGTTTCTGTTTCTATTTCTGTTTCATATATATATATACAGTATATATACAGTATTGTACTATTATTATATAATTCGTTACACTGTGGCTGTGTTGTGTGTGTTAAGCTGCTGTTGCACTGCAATTTCCCTCACGGGATCAATGAAGTATCTATCTATAAGAAGACATTACCAACAACGACCACAAGATGGAGATATTGTCTAGACATTACCAACAACGACCACAAGATGGAGATATTGTCCAAAGAGGCAAGAAGGGCAAAGCCGCGATAAGGTAAAATCATTTTTTGTAAGAGATTGCTGTCAGAATGCACATCCGTATCCCAAACAGAATCTCTAGTAAAATATGATCATTTGTGAAACAGGCAAATGAGTGTCTGCTACAATATGATTGCTACAGATGCAGCCATTCAAAATGCGCGGGCGATACTGCATTATTTTCCGGTACGCTGTACGCAGTCTACCGCGAGTTACCGGTAAATACCGCGAGTTACCGGTAAATACCGCTAGCAAAATAATAGTATCCGGAATTTCCGCAAGGTGGAGCTAATAAAGCTCAACTTCTCATGTTTGAGCTGTAGCCATCAAAGTCTTTAATGAAGATATTACTAATAGTATTAATAATAAATGACCTTGGACAAGCTGTAAACTCAAAGTATTGCCCTGGTCCACATTATTTTTTTCACTGACCTTCTTTGTAAAAGTAACACCACAGCATTTCGCAATCACGCATTTTTTTCCAATCATGCAAAGTACAGTAATTTTTGAGAATCGATTCACCATGCCTTTCACATGCTCATAAAAGAGATTGATTTAGGAACATAAACATATTACCGTATGCAAACTGTACTGTATACAGTTTGTATATGTATATGTATATGTATATTTAATGTCTTAACTGTGCCCGTTTAAGTATTGAATATTTATATGGAATTTTACCACTGAAGGGAAATCTTAGTGCCTGAGCATAAAAAGAATAGGAGCATACTGCAACGCGTGTGAAGGCCATAAACGATATTAATTTTGGAACATAAACATACAGTATATGGCTGGTCTCGGTACTTTAAAGAAAACATACACGAAACATGGTTTCATTATGACCAGAATCGGTCTTGAGATATTTTTAACTTGATTTACAGTATTTGAGAGGTATGTCTTGACACCGATACTACGTAAATACTCCTCACGTATATGTTTCTAGGTTTATATTATGCATTTCATACGGTCAAATTGCTTTTGAGCAACTGATAAGAAGCGCGAAACGGTATGCCCAGGGCGTTTTAGTTTTCGTTTTGTTTTAATGCAGTGCAGTGGATTGATTAGAGATATCAAGTACATACAAGTCATTTTTTAAATGTTGTAGTTCGTCTTGTAAAAATGTTACGAGTACATCATCTGTCAACAATTACACAGGTTCTGTTTCCATATTGCGGTTTTTGGTTACGTAATACTATTTTCTAATTTCACGTTGTGAATATATGATTTGGGCAAACAGAGCCGCAAAGAAGTACATTATGGGTTGTTGTTGTTTTTTTGCAGTTTTATCTAAAATAAGCGATGCTTAAATCTTTGTCTGATTCTTGTGAAACTATCCACACGACAGTTACCTAGGAGTTGACTTCAGTGATGTCACTGATGGGATGTTTCTAAAAATCCATCCTCTGTAAAACATCTTCTCTAGTTGTTCTGCATATGTATTCGCTAATGAAGCTGTGTGTTCTGAGCCTGGTTCTCTACATTTCTGTATGAACCAGCTTAGAGGGCTAAAGACAGCTTGTGTTTAAATTGAGTGTAAGGTAATTTATGCTTCTAAAGTCATGGTCAGCATTTATTATTGTACTGTGCTGTAAACTTCTTCTGTGCCTAATTACATTATTTTATAGTCGATAATGTTTCTGTAGTGCTTTTTCAGCCCTCAGCATGTGACTGCGCTGGTGGTGCTGTGGGTTAGGTTCCTGACTCCTATGTCACATGGTCTGTGGTTGAATCTCATGGAACTATGACTTTAATTTTTAACAAACATTTCTTTGAAAAAATGAAACATTTCCCTTGGTCAGAGATTAAATAAAACCTCACTCGCATCAAAACAAATTTATATTTCTAAATATCACAACATGATCGAATTTACGTCTTTTTAATAACAATGAATAGTCACCTATGCGTTACAAAATAAACATTTATATTGATTTGAATTGAGTTTTGATTTAAATCGTAAACGCGTGTTTAAAGGCGATATACTGTATAAAAGCGCTGATTCTTATGGAATGTGTTTGGCCGGGGATTCAAAAAAATTATTTTTTTTAATCGCGTATCTAAGGAAAATTGCAGTATAACTTTGTTCATGCACAAACAGTGGCATGTTACATTATAATTTGGGTGTCTCCTCTTGCCAGAAAGCTCTAAATTGGATTTTGAGTGTGGTTTTTGACTTTTTCTAAATTGCAACCCATAAATAAAGCTGATACAGTTTAGACTTACTGTATTCTAAACTGTATTACAACATCACATTGGACAATGCAACGTAAATTGCAAAAATGCACTTGGAATCTGTCCAAGCCCTACTATGAAAATTATTAAAACTGCGACACTTATCATTCATCTTTAAATAAACTTTATTTTATATCGCGTTTTAAGCGAATAGGTAATTAGATTGCTCATAAACCTAATCGCTTTTTCTACATAAACACAGCGTGATTGCTCTCTGAAAATGCTTTTTTCTTTATATTTAGGCTCAGATTTCAACTATAGATTGTATTATTATAAACTTTCTTGGAAAAATGTCTTTTATGTAAACCATGTTTGCTATTAATTCATTTAGGGCTAAAATACGTTCATTGTCTTCCAATCGAGTCGAGTTGACATTGGAAGCTTGCCACGCCCGGACTGTTACACCAACGCATTAGCATGTTGAAGCGATTTCATTGAGGAGGCCATCTACTAGTTAACACTGTACTTCCTACTTTGAAAACACCTGTGAAATTGGTTTAATTCGTCACAGCCAGCACTCCGGCAGAGAGGGGGGTTGTACTCATTAATGTCTGATGACATTCAAGTGGAAAGATTACAGATTTTAATCGTCTTTTTTCTGAACCAGGGAAAATCTGATCATGTTTCTCTATAACAATAATAAAAAACTTTATTTTCAATTATTTTACATATCCCGCTTGCACATCGCACGACTTTAATAAATCTATTCTTTATTAATACTAAATAAATAATACTAAAAATACTACAGCAAAGAGGTCACTTGATTTTTGGAATAATTCCAAATAGCACAATGATCCACTGGCATTCCTGAAGTCTGTTTAGTGCATAATCTTCCAAATACAATCACTAAGCAATTATAAGAATTATACCATCCTATTTCTTTGTGATGTCCTGTAAAAACTAAACCTATTTTTATAAGGCTTTTACTCAAAAGATTTCCAAACACACAAAGCATTTGTGAAGTACTATAGTATTTCTAAAGGTTACTGGTACAACATCAATCATTAAAGCTTAACAATAAAGTTTAGATTGCTGACTATGGACTAACTACATTAACTAACTGCAATGCAACATTATACATTTTACAAGAATATCTGGTTGAATTCTTGCATTTGTAGCCAATTTAATGCGAGAGAAATAAGCCAATTTAATTATTTCACAAAAAATAATGTAATATAAAATGGATGTTTTTAACTTTATTGTAGTGTTTTAGAAACTAATATGTCTTCAAAAATGGTTGTTTTTCACTCCTAGGAATGAAAGCTGTTGTTATATGATGTTTATTTTCAAATTTGGAAAAATCAAAGGATTCTAGCTTTCTCCCCTTGCAGGCATCGGACACAGAGAACCTCATGGTTTTCCTAAAAATCATTTTTTATGTTCCCTGGTGTTCCAAACTTAGTTTTAATTTGTTATTATGTTAAAAACAGGGTAATAAATTTCTAATTGGACTATAAATAATGTCATATTGTCTGCTATAAAACTGATGTTTTCAACTCTATTGTAGAGATTCTAGAATCAACTAATAGAGAATTGAAATAAAAAAAGGGCATAAGAAAACATTACCAACAACGACCACAAGATGGAGATATTGTCCAAAAAGGCAAGAAGGGCAAAGCCGCGATAAGGTAAAATCATTTTTTGAAAGAGATTGCTGTCAGAATGCACAACTGAATCCCAAACAGAATCTCTAGTCAAATATGATCATTTGTGAAACAGGCAAATGAGTCTCTCAGGTGCCCATTGCTCATTTTCAGACACATTTATGCAATACTTTCACCATGCGTTGAGCAATAGGGATTAAAGATACCAGAGGTAAGGTTTAAAAGTGATTCTGAGGTGCAACACATCAGCAATACAGCTAGGCATCTGAAATGCGGGGTTTGAGAGCCCTTCAGGGAACACCGTACCCTAAAGGTACCAGAAGTCCACTAGTATAAGCATTAAGTCACTGTCACCCCTGTTACAATGTGATTGCTACATATCTTCATTTCTTTGGTTTTTAAGGAGTAAGAGTGCAGGGGGTCTAAATCTGCGATCCAGTGTGTTGAAGTATTTCACAACACTACCTGTAGCCCGTATGGAAATAAATACTAATTCTGATTATTGCCCTGGGCATGTACCAATAAATCACTGAGCATATATATATATATATCACTGTGTTGAAGCTAGAGACCTGTATGTAATATTATGGTGCTAAAATGTCATTTTCACATATATTAATGTAATAAATGATTGCTTATGCTTTATAAACAAATCTAATTAAAATAAATGATTAAGTTTTGTATTTATCTTGTACCATAGAACATGATTTTCTTTGTATTTCAAGCCCACAAAGTGTCCAAATGACGCACTACATGATATAAGGAAGATTATCACATGCATATCGGTATTATCTTTCTTATGAAAATGCATTCCTTTCATTACCTTTTACTTTTTAAAATGAACTCAAATTGTGTATAATGTAATAATTTAAGTAGAAGTGCTTCACTGCTCTATGCCGTCTGGAAATAAATCCTCAGACTACTTACTGCCCTGGGCATGTACCAATAAATTACAGGAGCACATCTATATATCACTGCGTTGAAGCAGGAGACACACAATCACTGCAAACACATCCTAAATACAGTGTTCTAGCACCTTTGACCTCATCCAGAACATATCATTTCTTGAAAGGGATTGCTGTCCGAATGCACATCTGAATCCCAAACAGAATCTCTAGTAAAATACGATCATTTGTGAAACAGGCAAATGACTGTCTCAGGGGCCCATTCCTCATTCTCAAGACACATGTATGCAGTACGTACACCATGCATTGAGCAATAGGGATTAAAGACACCACAGCTAAGGTTAGAAGTCATTCTGACTATATTCTAAAATATTGGACTCATATTCTTATGATGGCAGACATGATGCTGCGTTTAAAACCGGGGTTAATGGACATTATATGACTGTCAATTCTGTTTTGTTTTGGAGACTCTTGGCTGCCTATATGGTACACTGCAGCGTGAAGGAAACATTTTCCAAAACTGTGTCAGCTCAAAAGTTGTAAGAGAACCTCTCCAGCTGCTTTAACTCTCTTCATTTTTGTCATTTAATTGTCTGTCGGCACTATGTGGCAGCGTTGCATGACAACCCCTCTCACCACGGAAAGGAACCTAACAGCTTTGGTAAGAGAGGAGAAAAGGACCTGGCCAGTAAGGGGCACGAACCCGTGACTTTGGCGTTATTAGCACCACGCTCTAACCAACTGAGCTAACCGGCCTCACGACAGTGGTTCTCTCTGTGCTGCAAAAAATCGAACTCAGGGAATTTCTTTTGCCCTCCTTTGAATAGAAAGCCGTGTAATTCAGTGTACGGGCTTTCTCATGCAGTTTCATGGTTCTTGTAACCCAAATCCTACACTGGCCTGAAGTGCCCCCCATTTCACAGAATTTTTCAGCTGATTTAAAATGTACCTAAAGGAGAAGCATTATTGAAGACCATCAATTACCAAGAGCTTTTGTCAAAGGTTTTGGTGGTCATTTTTAATGACCACAGAGCGATGTGACCTCGGTTTTACATCTCATCCAAAAGACAGCGCCCTTTTACAACACAGCGTCTCCGTCACTATGCTGGGGCATTGGGACCCGCACAGACCTCAGGGTGAGCGCCCCACCGCCGGCACCATTAACACCGCTTCCAGCTGGAAGCTTTGTTTTTCCCTGTAGCTCACCCTCATCCGGGTTCTGACCTGGCTCACACCTGCTTAGCTTCAGTGGGTTTTCAGTTGCGAGTTGCAAGGGGATGCAAGTGATGGAGCCGCTCGCTGCAAAAGCCACTGCATTGGCCGGGAATCAAAGCCGAGCCTCCCGCGTGGCAGGCAAGAATTCTACCACTGAACCACCAATGCTCAGAACCTGGGCCTTCAAAAAAGACGCTTTTTTGGTGCTCTGTGCAAAAAGCGTCGACATCTGCTTCCAGCTGTAAAATGCCATTCGCGGACGCTGAAGAACTTATTTGCAAGGGAGCGGGTACAAGCAATTTGGCATTTTAAAACCACCAGGAACACCGAACAGGGGCGCTTCTTTGCTTGCGCCGAAACACGACAGGAGGTGGACAACGTAGTCGGCAGGATTCGAACCTCTTTCTGTCTATTATATACTAAATGTTCTCTTGTCTGTCTCTTGTTTGTATAGAACTGAATGTCCCTGACAATGTACTGTTAGTTTTAATTGAAGAACGGCATTTGTGTTCAAATATATCAGACAAGTTTACGTAACTGCTCATGCGACACTCAGTTGTAATTAGTCAAGAAATAAAGTCGAACAACAGCTGCGGGTTTGATTCTGAACGTATCAGATTGCAGCACCTTTTACTTCCATTGACAAATGATAGAGATTCGAAGAGAGATCCTTCAGACCAGCAAGCAAACCCACGGCTATTTCAGTTTTCTATCTAGGCAACGTTGGTGTCTGCAATAGCATACATGAAAGCGTGATGCAATTTCTGTGGCTAAATTTGTTGCACGTCATGCACAGTAAGAGTGTTTCTAACACCAAATAAAAAGTCAACAATTAGCGATCACGCCTTCTCCTCAGTTAACCCACTGAAACCCTTGCTGTTAACAGTTCTTTAATGCATGCTTTACGAGCACCTACATATTGTGTCGGTTCTTTCAGTTTTATTCATTAGGTTTTCAAAGGCATAAGTAGAACACCAGAGGTGCGAACGCAAGATGTGTGGTTATCTGAAGAACTCATTTCCATGGCAGCGGGGCCAAGCGATTTAGTGTTTTTATAGTACCAGGGAAGGAGAAGCGGCACTTCACCTTTGCCGCGCAGGCACAAGGAGACGTGCGGCAGACGCCGTAGTCGGCAAGATTTGAACCTGCATGGGGAGTCCCCAACAGATTTCGAGTCCATCGCCTTAACCACTCGGCCACGACCACAGCGAGTTCACCATCGCCGCATTCCTCCTTTAATCTAACACGGAGTGCGACGTGGCTGCGGAAACCTTTTCAAAGTCGCTCTCCGTTAAAAAAAAATAATACCTTTGACAAAATACGTGCCGGCAGACAGGCACGCCTCAGAGGGTTTAAGGCTGGCTTCATGTCGGAATGATAAAGTCTCCCCGTCCGGACATGAAAATGCCACTTTGTTACACACAAAAAAAGAATCAACAACAGAGAAATGCCCACAAGCATTTGAAAAGCCGCACCACGTCGCACTTGAAATAGCTCTTACATTAGTGGTAGACGCAGGAATCGCATTTTTATTTACGCTCTTACCAACGCGATGGAAAGCAAAACAAAGCAAAGCAGAGCAAAACAAAACGAACAAACGAAAACCCTGCACATAACGCCGTTACGTGCCCAAGCGGTATTGTACGTCATCCTAGCACTGCACCCCGGGGCGTACGGTACATGGGAACGAGCACACGCCACGAATCGTCTCGAATCACTCCCTACAGCTGTAAGGCGCCTTGAAGCGTGCACCCCCAACATTCTTCTTTGCGCATCTGTGAAAGGTAAACTCTTGAGCAAACTCTGAACCAGCTCTAAGGAAACTAATCCGATTAGACGTAACTTTGACTCATCTTTTTACGCTCAGTGCTGGATTGCTCAAACTCCAGCTAGGGTTAGGGTTAGCATTACCACGCTACTTAGACACTTTGTTTACGCTCAGTGCTGGATTTTGGGAACTTCAGGACGAGTGGGAATTTTCTCCTATCTGTCCATTCTGTTTTGTTTTGGAGACTCTTGGCTGACTATGTTGTACAGTGCAGCGTGAAGGAAACATTTTCCAAAACTGTGTCAGCTCAAAAGTTGTAAGAAAACCTCTCCAGCTGCTTTAACTCTCTTCATTTTTGTCATTTAATGTGACACTCGATGTATAACTGGAGCCTCACATATGCAAATGGTGCGGCTCCAGTTCGACACCCAGTTCGACACCACTTTACAGTATATGACAAAAGCATGGCAAACTGTGCCGGACCAGCAGATAACTTCCGCTTATTTTGACCATATTAAACATTGGAAATCTTCCCACTTGCATTTGTGACACTTGATTTTGGCTCCACCTAAGAAACTCTTAAATCTTCTAACACTTTTCTCTTCTCCCACAACACACTTGTCTGTCGGCACTATGTGGCAGCGTTGCATGACAACCCATCTCACCACGGAAAGGAACCTAACAGCTTTGGTAAGAGAGTAGAATTACCTGAAGAAGCAGGACCAAGCGATGTAGCATTTTTATAGTACCAGGAAAGGAGAAGCGGCACTTTGCCTTTGCCACACAGGAACAAGGCGACGTGCAGCAGACGCCCTAGTCAGCAGGATTCGAACCTGAGCAGGGAGTCCTCAATGGATTTCAAGTCCATCGCCTTAACTACTCGGCCACAACTACAGTGAGCTCGTCGCCGCCGCATTCCTCCTCCGGAGTGCGAGGTGTCTGCGGAAACCTTTTTAAAGTCGCTCTCCGTTAAAAAAAAAATACCTTTCACAAGATACATGCCGGCAGACAGACACGCCTCAGAGGGTTTAAGGCTGGCTTCACGTTCAAATGATAAAGTCTCACCGTCCGGATGTCAAAATGCAACTTTGGAAGACAGAAAAAAAACATCAACAAACCACAAATGTGGACAAGGATTTTACAAGTTGCACCACACTGCACTTTCAAAAGCATTTACATTCGTGTTAGACGCAGGAATTGTCCTTGTTTTGCGCGCTTACGAACGCCATGGAAAACGAAACAAAACAAAAGCCCTCAGCTCCTGCACTTGATTATAATGCCGTTACGTGTCGAAGCAGGAATTTACGTCATCCTACCACTGCAACACGGGGAATAGAGGGAAATGAACACACACTACGAATCGTCTCAATCACTCCCTAGAGTCGTAAGGCGCATTGAAGGGTGCACCCCCATCATCAATCATTGGGCCTCTGTGAAAGGAAAGCTGTTGAGCAGTCTTTGAAACAGCTCGGATGAAACACTTGATTGCTTCCATGTGCATCTGGAGCCCACTTCTTATTTTCACTTCACGCCGCCCAAAGCATTTCTAAAACAGGAGATTCGCGTTTGGGAATGCGCCCTGCCCTACAAATAAAACAGGTCTACGGGTCTGAAACCTGCTCCACGGAAAACAGTTCTGTTGCGCTTTTGATCAAAGGGAGATTCTCTGTTCTTACTTTTTGATGACATAACACCCAAAGGGGCTTCTTTGGAGCTGGATTCCAACCAGCATCCTAAAGTTTCTTGGCGGTATCCTTTACAGTCCTCTGTTCGGTCGACAAGGAACAGAAGGGGGCAGCTTTCCTCACACATACAGTGCAGTTCTGCATCAGACCTCTAACTCGTTTCCTTAGCTTGGATTTAAGCCACGAAGCAGGCTTCTACTGTATAAACGTCTAGAGGAATCACAAACTATTTGAGAGGCCATCATCCCAGGGGGAACTGACAAAGTCTATCCCTAAACACCTAGCGCAGTCTCTCGAGAGACTGTCAAAAATCGCTTTCTCCGTTTGTGCTGCAAGTAAGTGAAAATGCGGTCTCAATCCAGAGCCACTTGGCAGCAGCGGCACGTAAATACTGTTACTGCCACTGCTCGATACCGACGTTAGCCTACTATACCATGTTCAGCCACCGCTAGAAAATGTACGGCTCTAGTACTGGAGCAAACAGAAGGAGGGCCAACATCTAACAGGCACACGTGTCAGACATAGAGAGCGCCAAGGATGGGATTCAAACCCATGCGTACAGAGCACAATGGATTAGCAATCCATCGCCTTAACCACTCGGCTACCTCGTCAATGAAACTGGGCTGTCCAGACATGGGTTGGCGCGCTCCAGATGATCTTTTTCTTTTTTTTCCCTCGTACTCGAGGGTCCTTTTCCTGTTCCACATGCGATTTCAACATTTTCCTTGGGAGATGTCAAGCCAGCAAGCCACTGCTGTGGTTCAGTGGCCAGTGTGGAGTTCAGTGGCCCTGTTGTACACAGAAAGCACATTGAGCTCCTTGGACATGAAAAGTTCCAGATAAAAGCCATTTGTCATCCTTTCTCTTGGTGTCGATGTTGCTATTGTATGTAAAGGTGGCAACTTGCTCAGCGAGCAGGCGGAGCACACACCGAATGCAGATGTGTCTGAGTGGTGTGTCCAAGTGGCTGCAAAAGGACAACACTCCCGGGGCGCCGTGGCTTAGTTGGTTAAAGCGCTTGTCTCTTAAACAGGAGATCCTGGGTCCGAATCCCAGTGGTGCCTTCTTTGTTCTGTCTTCTCGAACAGAACTGGTCCTTACAGACAACTGCCTACGGCTAAACTTAATTAAATGCAAGTATTCATTTCCTGTCTTGAACGACTTGTTTTTCTTAAAATGGATGGAACTTGCAAAACATGAAATACAAACATTGTTAATCAGCGCTAGCGGCTGGCAAAAAAAAGAAGTCAGCAATGTTTTTTTTCTTTAACCTTAACCCTGCTAATGGAGAAGAGTTAAACGACCGAGTCTATGCAGCTTAAACGGTGCTCACGTCGGGTTCTTAGCTGAAAGGGTGATAAATCACGCTCACCTCAGTCCTTAATCTTTTAAAAGGATACAAAATTGAACCTAGTCGCCACATCACATACATCCTGTTCAACGATAAAAAGGTGACATCTATCCTCGATCCAGAGTAAATCCCACGTTGAGGGCATATTTTTTTCCACGTTACCATGAGTCGGGCTCGGCTGCACAGAGGCGAGAGCAGAGCAATGAGGTCACGGGGACAGGAGAGCCACACGCTGGCGGTTTAAACACGCGGAAGAAAACTGAGGGATCCACAGTATGTGGACCCTCCATGCGCCATCAGTCCGCACTCCGGACTCTGAATCCTGCCATCCGAGTTAAGATCTCGGCGGACCCTGAGGCACAGTTCCTTCTTAAAACGTAATCTGGTGAGCATTTCTAGAATCGTACTTGTATAGATGCAGCCTTTAATGTGTTGCTAGGTTAAAATTGATGACTTCTTGAACTTCAGTAGGCAACTGCCCTCTTGATTTTGGATTTAATTTCTTTATTACAGGGGCGCTTTTATGAAGACCGAGTCATGTTCAGGTACTTTGCTTGATGGAGGAAGCTCATTTCGGACTCTGTGATCTGCTCACCTGGAAAGGTCTGCTGTACTACTACAAGAGAGAAGTAGAGTCTGGAAGAATGGACAATTTTATGATGCTTTGGAAGATAATGTTTTTTTTTTCTTTGAAATTGAAATGAATCAGAATATCAGTGCAAAAGACAAACTCTTGGTTTGGTTTAAAGAGATATGGTTTTAAAACAGACAAAATGTAGAAAACAGGTGTTTCTCACTTTTGGAAGAGAATGGACCGGGGGTAATATTTTACTAGTTATATAATAGTAAAATATTATATAATAGGGGTAATAGTCGCGAGGGGCTTCAGCTTTTTCGTGCTTAATATGGTGCGCTGTGGCCACGGCAGATATGGGATCTATAAAAGCCGAAAATTCTCCGATCATTGCCTGACACAGCTCCTCAAAGCTATTACAGACCTCAGGTCCTTGTCTAGACATCCACTCGTGGACCGCTCGGCTGGTAGTTTTCCTTACTAACATAGCCTTTTCCTGTTCGGACGCTTCGGGCATAAACTGCAAAGTATATCTCAGCTCATCAATGTAGGTTTCCACATTATTCCCTGACACTGTCGGGTCAAACCTTTCTACATCTTTGGCTAACTGCCTCAGGGAGTGGAGGTTAATTTTTACGGTTTCTCCGCGGGCAGGGAGACGGCCGTGATCAGGAGCAGGGGGTCTATGCCTGAATTGAATCGCCCTTGCGTCTCGCGCAGGACTCGGCGATCTCCCCCATGCCGATCCGACCACAGACCCTGGCCGGGAGAAACCTCCTGGGTGAGCGCTCCGGGCTGCTAGGTGGGCTGGCATGCAAGTGGGATCTAGCCTGTTTTGCTTCCAGTACGGCAGCATCTAACTCCTTTTGCCTTTCCTGGCTGAGCTCATTTAAACTCTCAATTTCTTTTTCTTTTTCTTTCAAGCTCGCTTCTAGGTCTCTCCTAGCTACCTCAGCCGCAGTTTCTCTAGCAGACAGGTCATCTAATTTACCTAAAACTTCCCTGAGTCTGTCTTCACTTTCCTCACTTTTCACTCTCTTTTCTCTGATTATATCCAACAACTCAACTCACTCCGCCTTATATCTTTCTAGCTTTCCCTGAAGCGTTTGAAACTTTGTCAGCTCGGACAAAGACAGTTCCAGCTGTTTAGCTAGATTTAAGGCGAAACTAGATAGGACCAGAACTGCGTTCACAGACCCTCCTGTGTTAAGCTGGTTCGCTACCTTAGCTACTAAATCTACTTGCAGCTTCTCAATATCATCAAAGTTCAACTTTTCGATACCGCTCCAGTAACCAGGATTGTCGTCGCTAGAAATAGTACTTATAAGCGACTCCACTTCAGACATTTTAGCAGCCATTGTCATTACGTCAGAGAAACTTTAAGAGTATTACTTTTTTTCCTTTTACCAAAATACAGTATGGAATCTAAACACCCGAGCAGATGGATTTCCAATCAGCACACGTTACACTAAACGCTAGAAAACAGGGGGATTTCTTTACGCAGTTATCAGCACACCCGGTATTCGCGTATAAAAGCCGCAGTGCTGTGCTGAACTTGAACTCACAGCAACATCAGTTATTCTGTGCGATTGAGTCTCATTTCATTCTAAACTCGCCCACCCAGGGACGCCATTAAATGTAGTGGTTTGATGGGTTTACTGAGACAATTATTAATTGTAGCAGTAATCACGAGGTTGTTCCTTGGGGCTTTTAGAAAATCAATCGCCAGAACAACTAACAACGCACACACACGGGTTCAATACACGAGATACATTTATTAATATAAATTGTGCACCAAACATATACTAGTCTGCCTGGATACGAGCGGCAGACCTTACTGTGAGGGTTATCAATATACAAGATATATAATCTCGAAGAGATGCAAACACAAAGAGATACACAACAGAGAATATATGTCAATATATATCGTTCGGTTACCAAATCGCTAATCAGTGTTATTACCCATTGTTACTCTAAACTCGGAAGTAAATACATTACTCATGAATTAAATTGATAACAACTTGTGTTGAGGTACAATTGAATTCTCGAGACGCAATGTAGAACATGGGGTTAACTTATCCACTGTGTATGGATTTGGAATTTCCCGGCACGAACACCAAACCAGCTGACAAGCTCTGTTGCAGCCTCTGTTGCAGCGGTTGTCCAATGGGCGTTGTGTCGGCGTCCTCTGGCTACCGGCCAACCAGTCAAGGTGCAGCTCGGAGTAGGACGGGAGGAGGAATCTGACTGCGGCGCGCAGGGCAGTCGTTGCTCCAAGGGGATCTACCAGCAGTCCGGCTGGCTAGTAGAAAGTCTCTATGCACAGAGTGTGACCGCGAGTCCTCACAAGTCACTCTTTTGCCTGGGAAGAAACTGGTTCGTTCCCGGTCCAGCGCTGCTTCTGAATAAGCTATTCAGGTTGTCGACGAGGGTCCAACTGTAGGCTGCCGTTGATCAAACGGAGCATTCACGTTAGAATTCTGAGTACGTACGGGATGCTTGGCCTCGCGCTTAGAACAAAGTCCAAGTCCCTATGCAGACAACAGCAGTTGTCACGTGATTGTCTCTGAGGATGCGCGAAAATGGCCAAGGAGAGCCCCAATCTGAGCTTGCGCTCCCTTTTCGACCAAGACACAGATGTGTGCTGATTGGTTGAGAGTTTGGCGGGCATTGGAGACCCACGTGGTATTACCACGCCCTGCCAGTCCCTGATTGGTTGGTCAAGGTGAGATATAAGTCACTTACTCTTGACACTTAAGAATGCAGTCCAGATGTCCATTCGGCACTCCCTAGACAGATAGGCGCCAATGGATGACCATTGATCATGATAGCCAGGCTTAGCTAAGTGCATCCTTGTCTGGGAGCTGTTCCTTATCAAAAGAAAACAACTTAAATCAGTCTGCATGAATACTTTCTCTGTGGCTGCACCACAGAGATGGGGGGTGAGATGGGGCTTCATTTAGGACAGCATACCAACGCTTAATTCTGTCTTATTAACAAGCATTGCCGCTACACTTGCATCCCAACTTTTGCAACTCGCAACTGAAAACCCACTGAAGCTAAGCAGGTGTGAGCCAGGTCAGTACCCGGATGAGGGTGAGCTACAGGGAAAAACAAAGCTTCCAGCTGGAAGTGGTGTTAATGGGCGTTCACTCTGAAGTCTGTACGGGTCCCAATGTCCCAATATAGTGACGGAGAAGCTGTGTTGTAAAAGGGCGCTGTCTTTTGGATGAGATGTAAAACCGAGGTCATAGTGCTCTGTGGTCATTAAAAATGACCACCAAAACCTTTGACAAAAGCTCTTGGTAATTGATGGTCTTCAATAATGCTTCTCCTTTAGGTACATTTTAAATCAGCTGAAAAATGCTGTGAAATGGGGGGGCACTTCAGGCCAGTGTAGGATTTGGGTTACAAGAACCATGAAACTGCACGAGAAAGCCCGTACACTGAATTACACGGCTTTCTATTCAAAGGACAAAAGAAATTCCCTGAGTTTGATTTTTTGCAGCACAGAGAGGACCACTGTTGTGAGGCCGGTTAGCTCAGTTGGTTAGATGGTGGTGCTAGTAACGCCAAGGTTGCGGGTTTGAGCCGCGTACGGGCCAGGTCCTTTTCTCCTCTCTTACCAAAGCTGTTAGGTTCCTTTCCGTGGTGAGATGGGTTGTCATGCAACGCTGCCACATAGCGCCGACAGACAAGAGTGTTGCGGGAGAAGAGAAATGTGTTTGAAGATTTAAGAGTGTCTTAGGTGCAGCCAAAATCAAGTGTCACAAATGCAAGTGGTTGGATTTCCATTGTTTAATATGGTAAAAATAAGCGGAAGTAATCTGCCGGTCCGGCACAGTCTGCCATGCTTTTGTCATTTACTGTAAAGTGGTGTCGAACTGGGTGTCGAACTGGAGCCTCACCATTTGCATATGTGAGGCTCCAGTTATACATCGAGTGTCACATTAAATGACAAAAATGAAGAGAGTTAAAGCAGCTGGAGAGGTTTTCTTACAACTTTTGAGCTGACACAGTTTTGGAAAATGTTTCCTTCACGCTGCACTGTACAACATAGGCAGCCAAGAGTCTCCAAAACAAAACAGAATTGACAGATAGGAGAAAATTCCCACTCGTCCTGAAGTTCCAAAAATCAAGCACTGAGCGTAAACAAAGTGTCTAAGTAGCGTGGGAATGCTAACCCTAACCCTAGCTGGAGTTTGAGCAATCCAGCACTGGGCGTAAAAAGATGAGTCAAAGTAACGTCTAATCGGATTAGTTTCCTTAGAGCTGGTTCAGAGTTTGCTGAAGAGTTTACCCAGTGGGCACTGATTCGTCGAATATACGTATATTCACGGCGAAAATACGGCTATACGTATATATACGTCGCCTCGACGTATAATCAAAGTCGAATTGCAACTGTAAAATCGACGACATTAATAAACGCATATATAACGTCGAAAACACATCTAACACAGTGCCTGAGGCTTTTTACTGTATGTATCGTGTGTGCCACAACTAGGAGTATACGGCACTCTGCACAGTGTACGAAGTAAATTATTTTCGCAGTAATTAATTTACACGTGTATAATAAATATAGTAAATATAATAAATTAATTACTGCGAAAATTACTTCGTACACTGTGCAGAGTGCCGTATACTCCTAGGTAAGTTAGGTACATCTTTTTGCCCAAAACTGAAGGGGCGACATTCCTCCCTCCCCCCGTGATGCCAGGCCTGTCCCCATCCTATTCCATAATGTCATTATACTGTATATAATACCATACAACAGTGACCGATCCTTACTAACTGCATGCGTTAAAATTGCACATCAGCTCATAGCAGGGGGCACATAGCCGCGATGTATTATCAATGTTAAATTTCAACCATAATATCGACAACATTAATAAACGCATACGTTGAGAAAATATCGAACCCAGCATATTTTCCGGTTATATACCACAATGCATTGCTAGTATTCGTTGGTCACCATTTTGGACACGTTTTTCAAACGTAGAAGTATATCCGCAAATATCTCAGCAATCCTCTTTTGACGAGTAAGTATGAACAATAATAATACTATCTGAATACATACAGATCTTTCTTAATATTATTTTGATTAAAATAGTAAGTGAATAAGCAAAAAATGGCACATAAAAATAGTGGAGCTTTTTAAACGTCTGTACTTACTGCGCCCCATAAGAAATCGTTTGTCCCCGTTCAAAAGAGGTTGTGCGATGTCCTGCAGCGTTCGTAAAGCAAACCTTTGACAGTTTGAAAAGAGGAATTTATTCTGCTTCCTGTGCGTGCAGTAGTTACAAAGTTGAACGCCTTTACACGATCTGCTGCAGTTTTCAGTGGGCGGGCGTTGTCAAATGGCTTGGAAAAACGCACTGTGTTTCGGCTCGGCAAACATCGTGAGCAGTGTCCTGCATGTTTTCTGTGTATAGCTGTCTTTTAACGCATACAGAATTCATTCGAAATGGGGAATGGTGTGAATGGGGAAGATGACACTAAATCGTTTTGCCGTTTCTCTATTCTTATTCTATGTTGTACTTTCAAACTTTGGGTACTCTTTAATTAGGACAGACTTTATTGCTCAACTTCTATGATGCAAGCCAAATTTTATACATTTATTTCAGCTTTGAGCTTAGTAAACCGTTCATTTTTTAGATTATACTAAAGAAGATATTAATCATCATTTATTTGGGAAGTAATATTATATAATTTTCTCCTAGCTGCGGTGCTGAAGTCCCACCCTACATCAACAGAAAAAGAAATAAAGGAGCACGCAATGTGTTACTTGAAGAATGCATATGCAAGGCAGGGGGCCAGGAGATCTGGACACTGAAAATACTAGGTTTTTGGTTCTAACTGTTAGGACAATTACACAGGGTTTGCAAATAGTGGACAAAAATCGTCTTAACTTCCATTGTAATATTTTTTTTTCTTGGAAATATAGAAGTTGTACATTTTAAAATGTATATTTGAATCAAAATGTGGTTTTAAGTTAGTGTGTTAATGTAATTAGTTTGTGTTTGCCGTTACTATACTGTATATTGCCATATTACCAGAATTTGTAGCTGAAGTTTAAGACTAGTTGTGTTTTTTATGATTATTGCCCATATGTTGATTGTTGATTGATTGTATACAATGTATAATTTGAAATACATATTTTTCAGGTGTGAATGTGTATTTTCAGAATAAATTTCTAAACCAAATCATTGGGTTGATTTACTAGTTTCTACACCTGTAAAACCTAACTTTGATGTATAATAGACCTCTACCCATATATGTATAATAGACCTCTAAAGTTATCCGTATAATAGACCTCTAACCATATACATATAATAGACCTCTAAAGTTATCCGTATAATAGACCTCTACCCATATACGTATAATAGACCTCTAAAGTTATCCGTATAATAGACCTCCAACCATATACGTAGAATAGTCCTCTAAAGTTATCCGGAACTCCTACCATATATGTATAATAGTCCTCTAAATTTATCCGTATAATAGAACTCCAACCATTTACGTATAATGAACATCTAATCATAGACGTATAATTGACGTATAACAATAGACGTATATTAGAATTTCATTCTAGACGAATTGCAGACCACATTTAGACGTCTTAAGGTATGCGTTTAATAGACGTATATTATACGTCTTTTGCCCACTGGGTTACGTCTCAACAGAAACGCTCTTTAGCTCTTTCAGTGTTATGCAGAGAAAAGCGTCTGTCGAGATCACTTTTGAGTCAGCGCGAAACGCCGTGTGCTGTCAGTTTGATTTCATATTGCTCGTAGCGGCGCCCGGCTTTTGTCTGTCAAACGTTAGGTTGCGCTTCTTCATGCTGCATCGTCGGCATGAGTGGAGCTTTTTAAACGTCTGTACTTACTGCGCCCCATAAGAAATCGTTTGTCCCCGTTCAAAAGAGATTTTGCGATGTCCTGCAGCGTTCGCAAAGCAAACCTTTGACAGTTTGAAAAGAGGAATTTATTCTGCTTCCTGTGCGTGCAGTAGTTACAAAGTTGAACGTCTTTACACGATCTGCTGCAGTTTTCAGTGGGCGGGCTTTGTCAGATGGCTTGGAAAAACGCACTGTGTTTCGGCTCGGGAAACATCATGAGCAGTGTCCTGCATGTTTTCTGTGTATAGCTGTCTTTTGACGCATACAGAATTCATTCGAAATCATTGATTTCTCCAATTATCAAGGGTCCCTTAAAGGATGAGTCAAAGTAACGTCTAATCGGATTAGTTTCCTTAGAGCTGGTTCAGAGTTTGCTCAAGAGTTTACCTTTCACAGATGTGCAAAGAAGAATGTTGGGGGTGCACGCTTCAAGGTGCCTTACAGTGCGTCGTTTCCGAGAAAACCGAGAAAACAAAAACGTTCGCAATCGCTCTTGTAATGGTGATTGTGGTTGTCTGCTCCGCGAGTCCTCGGTCTCCGGCCGTCTGATTGGCGCTCTTTTCTTTGGGGGGCGGGAAGTGTCCGGCCGCAGGGGATCTTGGGACCTTGCCTGCATAGCGGCTTCCCAGAGTGCGTCGTTTCCGGCACAGTGTGGCCGGGTGTTTTCCGAGTTATCGCACGGATTGGGCACACTCGCAAACCGTGAGCCGCAGGCTATGAGCCCGGAGCTGAACGGGCCCCACTGGCTCGTTTGTAAGGCCAGGTGTATTGCCAACCACGACCGGCAGGGCAGAGGCCTTGAAGGCGGCCTGGGCTCCTGCAGCTGTGCAGCCACGCACTCTGGTTTCTCTTCATCTTGTACAAATCTTTCGCCTTTTACTAAAGATTTCCATGGAGAGGAGCATGAATGAGTTCCCTGCAATTTTTGTGCTTCCCTGCTTTTGGGTGGCGGGCAGCTGGGCTGGTCAAAGAGAGAAAACAAGCACGTTCGCAATCGCTCTTGTAATGGTGATTGTGGCCGTCTGCTCCGCGAGTCCTCGGTCTCCGGCCGTCTGATTGGCGCTCTTTTCTTTGGGGGGCGGGAAGTGTCCGGCCGCAGGGGATCTTGGGACCTCGCTTTGCATAGCGGCTTCCCAGAGTGCGTCGTTTCCGGCACAGTGTGGCCGGGTGTTTTCCGAGTTATCGCATGGATTGGGCACGCTCGCAAGCCGTGAGCCGCAGGCGATGAGCCCGGAGCTGAACGGGCCCCACTGGCTCGTTTTTAAGGCCAGGTGCATTGCCAACCACGACCGGCAGCGCAGAGGCTTTGAAGGCGGCCTGGGCTCCTGCAGCTGTGCAGCCATGCACTCTGGTTTCTTTTCATTTCGTACAACTCTTTCGCCTTTTACTAAAGTTTTCCGTGGAGAGGAGCATGAATGAGCTCCCTTCAATTTTTGTGATTTCCTGCTTTTGGGTGGCGGGCAGCTGGGCTGGTCAAAGAGAGAAAACAAGCACGTTCGCAATCGCTCTTGTAATGGTGATTGTGGCCGTCTGCTCCGCGAGTCCTCGGTCTCCGGCCGTCTGATTGGCGCTCTTTTCTTTGGGGGGCGGGAAGTGTCCGGCCGCAGGGGATCTTGGGACCTCGCTTTGCATAGCGGCTTCCCAGAGTGCGTCGTTTCCGGCACAGTGTGGCCGGGTGTTTTCCGAGTTATCGCACGGATTGGGCACGCTCGCAAGCCGTGAGCCGCAGGCGATGAGCCCCGAGCTGAACGGGCCCCACTGGCTCGTTTGTAAGATCTGCGGCAGATCGTGTAAAGACGTTCAACTTTGTAACTACTGCACGCACAGGAAGCAGAATAAATTCCTCTTTCAAACTGTCAAAGGTTTGCTTTGCGAACGCTGCAGGACATCGCACAATCTGTTTTGAACGGGGACAAACGATTTCTTATGAGGCGCAGTAAGTACAGACGTTTAAAAAGCTCCACTCATGCCGACGATGCAGCATGAAGAAGCGCAACCTAACGTTTGACAGACAAAAGCCGGGCGCCGCTACGAGCAATATGAAATCAAACTGACAGCACACGGCGTTTCGCGCTGACTCAAAAGTGATCTCGACAGACGCTGTTCTCTGCATAACGCTGAAAGAGCTAAAGAGTGTTTCTGTTGAGACGTAACAAGCTTGTTTCTTTCTACCATGATGTTACCATGACAAAATCTGTCTTTAAACACCTTGCTCAGTCTCTGACGAGACTGTCAAGAATTGCTTTCGCCGATTGTATTGCAAACCGGCGGAAGCGGGGTATTGGGAAAAGTTTTCAACTAGCAATAATCTATACTGCCACTGCGCAAAGCTGACGGTTGCCAGGCAACCGCGTGGATCCTATGGAAATCGTTATCAATCGTCTCATGGCATGTCTTTGCTGTAACGCTTCATATTTGCGGCCGGACACTTCCCGCCCCCCAAAAAAAAGAGCGCCAATCAGACAGGCGGAGACCGAGGACTCGCAGAGCAGACGGCCACAGTCGCAGTAATAAGAGTGATTGTGAGCGGTTTTGTTTTCTCTCTTTGACCAGCCCAGCTGCGCCCCACCCGAAGGCAGGAAAGCACAAAAACTGTATGGAACTCATTCATGCTCCTCTTCATGGAAATCTTTAGTAAAAGGCAAAAGATTTGTACGAGATGAAGAGAAACCAGAGTGCGTGGCTGAACAGCTGCAGGAGCCCAGGCTGCCTTCAAGGCCTCTGCCCTGCCGGTCGTGGTTGGCAATGCACCTGGCCTTACAAACGAGCCAGTGGGGCCCGTTCAGCTCCGGGCTCATCGCCTGCGGCTCTCGGCTTACCTGGCAGGGGAGATACCTTGATCAGCCTGTAGTTGGAGTAGTTGGATTGTTTTCTTGTTTTGTGGAAGCAGTGTTTGTTTTGCAGTTTGAGATGGCAACCTTTGGATCCCGCAAGAATGCTGTACGTTTTGAGCTTTTGGATGACCTCTTCATGGATCGTATGCAGTTCAGCAGAAAAGTGTTACAGAAGGAACTTGGCTTTGAACCTCGGCACTTGGATTTCATCTTTGCTCTCCCAGGTCAGAAAGCATTTGAGGTTGTATTTGCTACCTATCCTCTGTTTGAACAATGCGTGGATGTGTTTGAGGCAAAAAGAGGGAAAGTTCCTGCACTTGAGAAGATCAACTTGCAGCCTCTGACACAGAGAGAGAGGAAAACGGTGCATGTTGTTATGTTCTCGGAACTGGCAAAGACGGCGGACATTCACACCTGGCTTAACTAGTACTGCACCGTCCACCATGGAACTGAGGTTAGAGATGTTGACGGTATAAAAACAGGAGCAAGGAAATTCGAGGTTCGCTTACTACCGGACAATGTAAATGGAGGCTTAAGGCACCTGCCCTCTACAATCCGGCTGGGCGCCTGCAATGGCTATGTTTTTTATGTGGGACAACCAAAGGTGTGTCGGCGCTGTGGTGCTGTGGGACACCTGGCATCTTCCTGCACTGTGAAATTCTGCAAGACCTGTGGCAAACAGGGACATTTAGCCTCTGACTGTTCAATGCTGCCAAAGTGCAATTTATGTGGCTCGGAAGGACACGTTTTTAAGAACTGCCCTCACGCCTACGCCAATAAACTCAAAATGAGAAAGGATGAGGCAGTGCTTGTTTCAGCCAAACCGGCCCGAAAAGCCAAAGCAAACAACAAGTCAAACAAAGAACCCTTGTTGGACAAAGAGTCTCAGCCTCCAGCCAGGATCAGTCCTGCTGTGGCTCCGGGGCCGGTGGAAGAGAAATCCACTACGCTCCCACAACCGCAGACTGCACCAGACAAGCACGAGGGTTTGAAAACCCCCGAGAACAGCGAGGACCCCTCCCCCACTCCTGCTCCTCAGAACGAGGGCCAGTGTGGGGCCCCCCGGTGGAGCGGGTCCAGCGACGATACCCAGGATTCAGCGGAGCTGCTTTTCTCAGACTCTGCAAGTGCTACAGATGCCCTCCTCTCCTCCATCCAGTCCATCACGGAGGATCTGCAACAGCTGGTGGGTGAGGGGGAAGAGGAGACTGGTGCATCGGCTGCACCCCTTTCCCCTCAGTGCTCCCAGGAGCTGGACTTGAGGAAAAGGAAAAATGACTCTGTTTTCTCCCCGAGCGAGGAGGAAGGAGAGCATGGCGATGGGGACAGCTGGAACCCCTCCACCCCTCCTTCTGCCCCCTTCCTTGAAATGGACTCCGTGAATGCTTTTACTGCTGCCACCCTGATGAAGGCTCATTCAGAGGATGGCTGGCAGGAAATTGGTAAGAAGAAACAGAAAAAGAAGAAGGTAACAGGTGAGACCGAAGAGAAATGTGTTTTGTAAAGACTGGTTCCACTTTCTTATGTAATATGGCTCTAAACATAATTTCTCTTAACACCAGAGGTATCAATGACGGAGTTAAATGTCAGTGTGTCTTTGATTACCTCCAGCAGAGAGAGGGAGATGTGTTGATGTTGCAGGAGTGTGCTTTAGCCTATCAAGAGAGGTATAAAAGCTTTGAAGATAGGTGGGATAAAGGGCCTTCTGTTTGGTCAGGGGACAATAACAACAGAGCCTCTGGCATGGCCATTCTTTTCAAAGGATGGGCTTTCAAATTGAAAAGTATTCAGAGGGTCATAGATGGCAGGTTGCTGTGTGTGGATGTGGAATGGGGGACCGTTAACCTGCGGCTAATCAATGTGTATTGTCCTACTGACGTGGGAGGAAGGGTGGAGCTACTCAAGGCACTCTCTCCCCTATTGTTAAGTAGCACAGACGTGATAGTGGGAGGGGATTTTAATTGTATCTTAGAGCACACAGACAGGCAGTCTAGCTCTCCGATAAAATTGGATTCCAGCTCACTGGCCCTGCAAAACTTAGTTCAAGACTTTAAACTCTCAGACACATATAGATGTATATATCCCACAACAGCAGGATATACATGGTCAGGGAGGAATAGCAGCTCCAGAATTGACTATTGCTTTGTCTCAGAGAGAGTGAAAGTTGTTGGGGTCACCCTTCAGCCTGTCTTCTTCTCAGATCATCAGGCTTTAGGGTGTAGAGTGGAACTCCAGGGCGGGACTGTCTTTGGCCCAGGCCTCTGGAAGCTCAACACAAAGCTGCCAGAGAACGAGGGGGTAGTATCCCGCTACAAGGAGAAACTATCACAGTGGCTGTCCTTGCAGTGTCTGTACGGGTCAGTAGGAGAGTGGTGGGAGGAGGTGAAGATGAGGACAAAGGCCTTTTTCATGGCTGAGGGAAGGAAGGCTGCTGCCAGACGGAGAGGAGTGCTAGCCAGGAAACAGAGGCAGCTGCAGCGTCTCTACACGATGCTGCACAGTGGCTTCGATGTGCTCGAGGATATCACCCTTTTAAAAAAGGACATCCGGAGCATAGCCGAAGAAAGTAGTCGAGGAGTGCTGTTAAGAGGCAGAGTGCAGTTCTTGGAAGAAAATGAGAAGTGTACTCGCTTCTTTTTCAGGAAAGTGGTAGGCTCCAAGTCTGTCATGGAAAGTGTAGTTGATGAGGAGGGACGAGAGAGAACAGAGCCGAGTGCTATCCTCTCCTGCACCGAGGCCTTCTACTCAAGACTGTACAGCTCTACAGAGGTAAAGGATGAAGAAATTCATTTTTTTACCTCAAAGCTAGAAAACGTTTTGAGTGAAGAAGATAGGGAAGTACTTGAGAGGGATTTGACAGTAGAAGAGCTGAGACAGGCTATGGAGAGCTTACAGAAGGGGAAAACTCCAGGTGCTGACGGGCTCCCTAAAGAATTTTATTGCACCTTTTGGGATCTGCTTCAGGATCCGCTACTGGTCCTATTCGAGGAAAGATATAAGACAGAATTGCTGCCTGACTCCTTAAGAGAAGGCACTATTTCTCTCTTGTTTAAGAAAGGAGCAAAAAATGACATAAAGAACTGGAGACCCCTCAGCCTGTTAGGCGTGGACACTAAGATCCTGTCCAAAGCCCTTTTCCTGCACCTACAAAATGTAGTGGCCTCACTGGTAGGGAAAGAACAGACTTGTGGGATAGCAGGACGCCTGATGAGCGACAACCTGGCCTTGTTGAGGGATGTCTGTCTGTACTCTGAGGATCGCTCCCTCCCTCTTTGCATTTTAGGTGTAGACCTAGAAAAGGCCTTTGACCGCCTAAACCGGCAGTACTTAACATCGGGACTTGAGCACATGAAGTTTGGCCCCATCATGAGAAAGTGGATTAACCTGCTGTACACAGGTAGCAACAGCAGAGTCATGGTTAATGGCAATAGATCACGCCCCTTTGAAGTCTGTTCAGGGGTGAGGCAGGGCTGCCCATTATCCCCCTTGTTATGCGTTTTGGCTATGGAGCCCTTAGCCTGTGCCTTGCGCCAGGATCAGGCCATTAATGGGATACCAGTGCCTGGAAGTGGGGGAGGAGAGGTAAAGACATCTCTATACATGGATGACGTCACCCTGCTCCTCTCTGACAATGCCTCAATTAGCAGAGCTCTGCAGTGCTGTGATCGTTTCTCTTTGGCTTCCTCTGCAAAAATTAACAAATCTAAGAGTGAGATTTTTTATCAGAACTGGAGGGAGCCAAAAGAAGGACATGATCTCAGGCTGCAAGAGAAGAGAATTAAGGTCCTGGGGGTGTATTTTGGAGAAGAGATGGGAACAGTAAATTGGCAGAACAAATTGCCAATCTTAAACAAAAAACTGATGCAATGGAAGGACCGAGACCTCACCATGACAGGGAAGGTGCTGGTCATCAAAGCCGAGCTCTTGCCTGTCTTGAATTTTCTGGCTTCTACCTTCCCAATCCCACACCGTGTTGCGGCGGTGATGAGGAGATTGATGTTTCAATTTCTATGGGGTGGGAAGCAGGAAAGACTCAGAAGGGAAATAATGTACAGGCCGCTACCCTCAGGGGGGAAGTCTGTCCCAGATATTGCTACGAAGCTGCTGTGCATTTTCCTGGCCTCTGTGCTGAGAGGCTTTGCAACAGCACCTGCAGCGCGTACCTGGACTTATTTTTCCAGGCTCTGGGTAGGTAGGGAGGTGTTCAGAGTGTGGGGTGTCAGACCCAAGCTGGACGTCCCACTCTCTGACACATGCCCTGCAATTTATGGGACAGTTAAAAGTTTTCTAAGATCTCACCCAATTGGCCATATTCCCCTCCGAGATGTCAGCGTCCAAAAACTGGAAGATTTCGTTGCACCCCAGAACAATAGGCAGACCCATGTGGGCATTTTAACATCAGCCCAAACAAGGAAGGTGTGGAAACACACATCCTCTAAGTTTCTGTGCAACATTCACAGAGATTTAGCCTGGAGTGTCGTCCACCAGTGCTTACCGGTACGAACTTTCTTGTACCGTAGGGGCCTCACCCCCAGCCCTCGCTGCGTTAGGGTGGGCTGCGGCGAGGAGGAGACTGTATCCCATCTCCTGTGGTCCTGCTTTTTTGCTAAGGCCTTCTGGGCACAGTTTGAAGATTGGTTGCTGGCTCTCTCGCCCCAATTTACCCTGACCGCTGCTTTCGTCATATACGGCATCTCTCCTGTCAAACTTCCTCCTGACGTGTTTGACAGGATCTGGGCCGTGGTGAACAGTGGGAAAGTTGCCCTGTGGAGAGTGAGGAACATGGGGCTGTTCAAAGGCATCAAGATCCCAGTCAAGGCAGCAGGTAGCCTGGCCCTGTTCATCACCCGAGAGAACTATTACCTCAGAGATCTGTGGAGAGAAGGGAGGGAGGAAGCAGAAAATCTGTGGGAAATAGAGAGCATAGGTCAATATCTCAAGAAACTGTGAAAAACATTATCAAGTTTAAGTAAAGAATGTGATTTGCACCAGAAAAAAAGAAAATTGTTGCTATGTAACTGTTACCGTGTCAAAATGTAATGAGATGTGATCATATATACTGTTTTAAGTATGTATATTAATGTAAAGCTTTCTGATTTGTGATGTCCTGTATTTTTTTGTGAAAAGAAAATAAAGTTCTTAAAAATCGAAATCGGTTCACCCAGGGCGAGGCTCGGCCATTGCACTCCGGCTGTGCTGACCCCTGCGAATTCCCCAAATGTGGGAATCTCGACTGCATAATTTCTGGTAGTGGGGGACTGCGTTCGCGCTCTCCCCTGATGTGCTTGGTCCAAAATCAGATACGGGAGGGTTAGGACACCACGAGCTGCGTGGCTGCGGAAGGATCCCGGTTCGACAGGAGTGGACGCCGCTGCTGGTTCTCGCTGGCTTTTAGTTAGGGGTCCGGAGAAGCATCTCAAGCTAGTTCCACTACTCCTTCCGGACGTTCATTCCCTTTTCAAAGTCAGTCGTTTTGCTGTAGTCTGCGTTCTTTAGGCTGATTATCGAGGTTAGCCTTTATTTGGTCATGGGGGGCCTCGGTACTGTATGCTGAGTCTAAAGACAGTTTCACCCGTTTTCTGATTGCTCGGTTCTGTACCAGTGCAGACATGTCAAACAGTGAATGGCTGTACCTCTATTGTATCCGTGCTCAATGAATGAAATCGGTAACAAATGAATATATGTCTAGTTATACGAAAAACGAGTGGTTTATCGACTCATCTTCATTTGCAGATTTAGAGGCAGCTTCGATATTCGTTTTACAGACGGGTTTTTTTTTTTGAATATGGGTCACACACATGCCACAGCAACAAAACATCTCTAGAGATGAGGCTATAGATCACCTTTCCATCCTGCAGGTTTTCCTCCCAAAGCCTACGGCACCAACGGCGACCCCAGCTGGCCGGGAGAGCAAAAGCTTACAGCACCTGGTATTCCCAGGCAGTCTCCCATCCAAGTACTAACCAGGCCCGACGCTGCTTAGCTTCCGAGATCAGACGAGATCGGGCGTGTTCAGGGTGGTGTGGCCGTAAGCGAAAGCCCCGGCGCCTGACTCGCTACTTGAAGCTGTGTGTGGCGGGGGTTCCGTGCCCCCCGAGCGGGACTGAAGGATCGTTCGTGTGCAACTCTTTGGAAAGGAGCTGCTTTCCAAATCGCATTGCGTGCCTGGATGTTGGCGAATGCGCTCCCTTGTGTTGGCTCGTCCCGCACTGGAGGAGGACAAACAATCTGCACGGAGGAGCACCAGGCAAGTCTTCACCAGACAAAAACCTCCAGTGCACAGCACTCTGGAAACATTTCGGGGCTTTCGCGTGTTTATTTCAGCACGTAAAGCGCACCGGTCCAACACGTCGGCCGGGTGCGCGGCGCCTCCGCCCTCTTGTGGCCTTGCGGCGTCAGAGCAAGAGGCTCCTTCTCGCTGCCCTTCCGCTGTGTTGCAGGGCCCCGAGAGGGAACCCGGAGCGCGCACTTTGTGGGGGGCGGGGGACCGCGTTCGCGCTCTGCCCCCGGTCTCTTGCGCGAGTACTAAATCTCACGGACAGGGGGGCCTCGTCATTGATTGTTACAGGTGAGACGGGGATTAGGAGGAGACCCCGACTGATGGGTAAAGGGGAGCACTAACACCAGAGGGACACCCCCGGCGTCTCTTTTTGAGAGACGCCCTGGGGTTTCCTAATGGCCAAGGAGGGTCGGGACCTCGGTTTGACGCCTCCCCCGAAGGACGGCGCCTGTTTGTGCAGCAGAGTGTCGCCATCAGGAGGCTGGGGCGTAAGAGAGCCACACAGCCCGCAGGGTGAGCGCTCCCTACTGGTCCCAGTCACACCTCTTGCAGGAGCAGCAGCAACCGGAGCTTTTCCGGGGTGGAATCTCCCATCCGGGTGCCGGCCAGGCTCACACCTGCTGGGCTGCCCCGGGGGTGAGCCCAGTCGAGAGTCGCAGGGCCAGATCTAGTCACCGGGGAGAAACGATACAAGTGAAGGATTGCTCGGCTCTCGGCACTTGAAAAGACCGACAAATGTCTCGTTCCCGCCGGAGCTGAATGTACCCGCATGTGTGGTGTCGTCTTCTTCCCCCGCCCCGCTGTGTTTGCTGTATTGTCTCTGAAGCCGGCCCCCCCGAGACGAGACGGGCTGTTCCTGTGCCCCAATTAACACTTTACAGGTGCCATTCCCCGGTATTGTGGCCATTGTCGGTGCTCACACGCGATAAGATAAGGCGGAGGAGAGCGGGGCATGCCCAGCGGCAGACATTCAAGGAGGGGGCAGTGCGAGGTGAGGTGAGGTGCGACACGCTGGAGCCCCGACGCAGCTAATGCGGAGCACTTGTTGGACTGGCATCGAAAGGACGTGTGCGCACGGAGCGAGCCTTCCCTGCGGCGGAGCGCGGGAACTTTCTCCCCCCTTCCCGCTGCAGGAGTTGTGTGCACTGTAGCGGTGCCGAGAGAAAAGCACAGAAGGCAGCAGGCTCTGGAGAGCAGGTAAGAGACGGAGCCTTGTGGGCAGGCGAGCAGGCCCGTTTTTTGGAAATTGCTGAAAAGGTTTGTTCGGTGTGTGGCAGGCGCACGTCGCGAGCTTACGTGGCGATCTGCCGGTCTGGAGTTATGCAAATGAGGCCGAATTGCATCCCGGGACATGCTGCGAATGCGCAACGGCGACTGCAGATGTGTAGGAAACGGCGCGCTCGTTTTCTCGTTTTGCCCACACTTTTTAGTGTTAGTGTGGCGTGTGAGTGTGTGAAAGAGTGGGCCCAGCAGGAGGCGGTGGCGTGCGGGGCGAGGAGGTGGCCTAGGCTGCGCGATTTGTGCTGTGGGTGCGGGCCGCTTGCAGGGGCCTGTTTAACTCATACTTACCTGGCAGGGGAGATACCTTGATCAAGAAGGAGGTTCACCCAGGGCGAGGCTCGGCCATTGCACTCCGGCTGTGCTGACCCCTGCGAATTCCCCAAATGTGGGAATCTCGACTGCATAATTTCTGGTAGTGGGGGACTGCGTTTGCGCTCTCCCCTGATGTGCTTGGTCCAAAATCAGATACGGGAGGGTTAGGACACCACGAGCTGCGTGGCTGCGGAAGGATCCCGGTTCGACAGGAGTGGACGCCGCTGCTGGTTCTCGCTGGCTTTTAGTTAGGGGTCCGGAGAAGCATCTCAAGCTAGTTCCACTACTCCTTCCGGACGTTCATTCCTTTTTCAAAGTCAGTCATTTTGCTGTAGTCTGCGTTCTTTAGGCTGATTATCGAGCTTAGCCTTTATTTGGTCATGGGGGGCCTCGGTACTGTATGCTGAGTCTAAAGACAGTTTCACCCGTTTTCTGATTGCTCGGTTCTGTACCAGTGTAGACATGTCAAACAGTGAATGGCTGTACCTCTATTGTATCCGTGCTCAATGAATGAAATCGGTAACAAATGAATATATGTCTAGTTATACGAAAAACGAGTGGTTTATCGACTCATCTTCATTTGCAGATTTAGAGGCAGCTTCGATATTCGTTTTACAGACGGGTTTTTTTTTTTGAATATGGGTCACACACATGCCACAGCAACAAAACATCTCTAGAGATGAGGCTATAGATCACCTTTCCATCCTGCAGGTTTTCCTCCCAAAGCCTACGGCACCAACGGCGACCCCTGCTGGCCGGGAGAGCAAAAGCTTACAGCACCTGGTATTCCCAGGCAGTCTCCCATCCAAGTACTAACCAAGCCCGACGCTGCTTAGCTTCCGAGATCAGACGAGATCGGGCGTGTTCAGGGTGGTGTGGCCGTAAGCGAAAGCCCTGGCGCCTGACTCGCTACTTGAAGCTGTGTGTGGCGGGGGTTCCGTGCCCCCCGAGCGGGACTGAAGGATCGTTCGTGTGCAACTCTTTGGAAAGGAGCTGCTTTCCAAATCGCATTGCGTGCCTGGATGTTGGCGAATGCGCTCCCTTGTGTTGACTCGTCCCGCACTGGAGGAGGACAAACAATCTGCACGGAGGAGCACCAGGCAAGTCTTCACCAGACAAAAACCTCCAGTGCACAGCACTCTGGAAACATTTCGGGGCTTTCGCGTGTTTATTTCAGCACGTAAAGCGCACCGGTCCAACACGTCGGCCGGGCGCGCGGCGCCTCCGCCCTCTTGTGGCCTTGCGGCATCAGAGCAAGAGGCTCCTTCTCGCTGCCCTTCCGCTGTGTTGCAGGGCCCCGAGAGGGAACCCGGAGCGCGCACTTTGTGGGGGGCGGGGGACTGCGTTCGCGCTCTGCCCCCGGTCTCTTGCGCGAGTACTAAATCTCACGGACAGGGGGGCCTCGTCATTGATTGTTACAGGTGAGACGGGGATTAGGAGGAGACCCCGACTGATGTGTAAAGGGGAGCACTAACACCAGAGGGACACCCCCGGCGTCTCTTTTTGAGAGACGCCCTGGGGTTTCCTAATGGCCAAGGATGGTCGGGACCTCGGTTTGACGCCTCCCCCGAAGGACGGCGCCTGTTTGTGCAGCAGAGTGTCGCCATCAGGAGGCTGGGGCATAAGAGAGCCACACAGCCCGCAGGGTGAGCGCTCCCTACTGGTCCCAGTCACACCTCTTGCAGGAGCAGCAGCAACCGGAGCTTTTCCGGGGTGGAATCTCCCATCCGGGTGCCGGCCAGGCTCACACCTGCTGGGCTGCCCCGGGGGTGAGCCCAGTCGAGAGTCGCAGGGCCAGATCTAGTCACCGGGGAGAAACGATACAAGTGAAGGATTGCTCGGCTCTCGGCACTTGAAAAGACCGACAAATGTCTCGTTCCCGCCGGAGCTGAATGTACCCGCATGTGTGGTGTCGTCTTCTTCCCCCGCCCCGCTGTGTTTGCTGTATTGTCTCTGAAGCCGGCCCCCCCGAGACGAGACGGGCTGTTCCTGTGCCCCAATTAACACTTTACAGGTGCCATTCCCCGGCATTGTGGCCATTGTCGGTGCTCACACGCGATAAGATAAGGCGGAGGAGAGCGGGGCATGCCCAGCGGCAAACATTCAAGGAGGGGGTAGGGCGAGGTGAGGTGAGGTGCGACACGCCGGAGCCCCGACGCAGCTAATGCGGAGCACTTGTTGGACTGGCATCGAAAGGACGTGTGCGCACGGAGCGAGCCTTCCCTGCGGCGGAGCGCGGGAACTTTCTCCCCCCCTCCCGCTGCAGGAGTTGTGTGCACTGCAGCGGTGCCGAGAGAAAAGCACAGAAGGCAGCAGGCTCTGGAGAGCAGGTAAGAGACGGAGCCTTGTGGGCAGGCGAGCAGGCCCGTTTTTTGGAAATTGCTGAAAAGGTTTGTTCGGTGTGTGGCAGGCGCACGTCGCGAACTTGCGTGGCGATCTGCAGGTCTGGAGTTATGCAAATGTGGCCGAATTGCATCCCGGGACATGCTGCGAATGCGCAACGGCGACTGCAGATGTGTAGGAAACGGCGCGCTCGTTTTCTCGTTTTGCCCACACTTTTGAGTGTTAGTGTGGCGTGTGAGTGTGTGAAAGAGTGGGCCCAGCAGGAGGCGGTGGCGTGCGGGGCGAGGAGGTGGCCTAGGCTGCGCGATTTGTGCTGTGGGTGCGGGCCGCTTGCAGGGGCCTGTTTAACTCATACTTACCTGGCAGGGGAGATACCTTGATCAAGAAGGAAGTTCACCCAGGGCGAGGCTCGGCCATTGCACTCCGGCTGTGCTGACCCCTGCGAATTCCCCAAATGTGGGAATCTCGACTGCATAATTTCTGGTAGTGGGGGACTGCGTTCGCGCTCTCCCCTGATGTGCTTGGTCCAAAATCAGATACGGGAGGGTTAGGACACCACGAGCTGCGTGGCTGCGGAAGGATCCCGGTTCGACAGGAGTGGACGCCGCTGCTGGTTCTCGCTGGCTTTTAGTTAGGGGTCCGGAGAAGCATCTCAAGCTAGTTCCACTACTCCTTCGGGACGTTCATTCCCTTTTCAAAGTCAGTCGTTTTGCTGTAGTCTGCGTTCTTTAGGCTGATTATCGAGGTTAGCCTTTATTTGGTCATGGGGGGCCTCGGTACTGTATGCTGAGTCTAAAGACAGTTTCACCCGTTTTCTGATTGCTCGGTTCTGTACCAGTGCAGACATGTCAAACAGTGAATGGCTGTACCTCTATTGTATCCGTGCTCAATGAATGAAATCGGTAACAAATGAATATATGTCTAGTTATACGAAAAACGAGTGGTTTATCGACTCATCTTCATTTGCAGATTTAGAAGCAGCTTCGATATTCGTTTTACAGACGGGTTTTTTTTTTTGAATATGGGTCACACACATGCCACAGCAACAAAACATCTCTAGAGATGAGGCTATAGATCACCTTTCCATCCTGCAGGTTTTCCTCCCAAAGCCTACGGCACCAACGGCGACCCCTGCTGGCCGGGAGAGCAAAAGCTTACAGCACCTGGTATTCCCAGGCAGTCTCCCATCCAAGTACTAACCAGGCCCGACGCTGCTTAGCTTCCGAGATCAGACGAGATCGGGCGTGTTCAGGGTGGTGTGGCCGTAAGCGAAAGCCCCGGCGCCTGACTCGCTACTTGAAGCTGTGTGTGGCGGGGCTTCCGTGCCCCCCGAGCGGGACTGAAGGATCGTTCGTGTGCAACTCTTTGGAAAGGAGCTGCTTTCCAAATCGCATTGCGTGCCTGGATGTTGGCGAATGCGCTCCCTTGTGTTGGCTCGTCCCGCACTGGAGGAGGACAAACAATCTGCACGGAGGAGCACCAGGCAAGTCTTCACCAGACAAAAACCTCCAGTGCACAGCACTCTGGAAACATTTCGGGGCTTTCGCGTGTTTATTTCAGCACGTAAAGCGCACCGGTCCAACACGTCGGCCGGGCGCGCGGCGCCTCCGCCCTCTTGTGGCCTTGCGGCGTCAGAGCAAGAGGCTCCTTCTCGCTGCCCTTCCGCTGTGTTGCAGGGCCCCGAGAGGGAACCCGGAGCGCGCACTTTGTGGGGGGCGGGGGACCGCGTTCGCGCTCTGCCCCCGGTCTCTTGCGCGAGTACTAAATCTCACGGACAGGGGGGCCTCGTCATTGATTGTTACAGGTGAGACGGGGATTAGGAGGAGACCCCGACTGATGGGTAAAGGGGAGCACTAACACCAGAGGGACACCCCCGGCGTCTCTTTTTGAGAGACGCCCTGGGGTTTCCTAATGGCCAAGGAGGGTCGGGACCTCGGTTTGACGCCTCCCCCGAAGGACGGCGCCTCTTTGTGCAGCAGAGTGTCGCCATCAGGAGGCTGGGGCGTAAGAGAGCCACACAGCCCGCAGGGTGAGCGCTCCCTACTGGTCCCAGTCACACCTCTTGCAGGAGCAGCAGCAACCGGAGCTTTTCCGGGGTGGAATCTCCCATCCGGGTGCCGGCCAGGCTCACACCTGCTGGGCTGCCCCGGGGGTGAGCCCAGTCGAGAGTCGCAGGGCCAGATCTAGTCACCGGGGAGAAACGATACAAGTGAAGGATTGCTCGGCTCTCGGCACTTGAAAAGACCGACAAATGTCTCGTTCCCGCCGGAGCTGAATGTACCCGCATGTGTGGTGTCGTCTTCTTCCCCCGCCCCGCTGTGTTTGCTGTATTGTCTCTGAAGCCGGCCCCCCCGAGACGAGACGGGCTGTTCCTGTGCCCCAATTAACACTTTACAGGTGCCATTCCCCGGCATTGTGGCCATTGTCGGTGCTCACACGCGATAAGATAAGGCGGAGGAGAGCGGGGCATGCCCAGCGGCAGACATTCAAGGAGGGGGCAGTGCGAGGTGAGGTGAGGTGCGACACGCCGGAGCCCCGACGCAGCTAATGCGGAGCACTTGTTGGACTGGCATCGAAAGGACGTGTGCGCACGGAGCGAGCCTTCCCTGCGGCGGAGCGTGGGAACTTTCTCCCCCCCTCCCGCTGCAGGAGTTGTGTGCACTGCAGCGGTGCCGAGAGAAAAGCACAGAAGGCAGCAGGCTCTGGAGAGCAGGTAAGAGACGGAGCCTTGTGGGCAGGCGAGCAGGCCCGTTTTTTGGAAATTGCTGAAAAGGTTTGTTCGGTGTGTGGCAGGCGCACGTCGCGAGCTTGCGTGGCGATCTGCCGGTCTGGAGTTATGCAAATGAGGCCGAATTGCATCCCGGGACATGCTGCGAATGCGCAACGGCGACTGCAGATGTGTAGGAAACGGCGCGCTCGTTTTCTCGTTTTGCCCACACTTTTGAGTGTTAGTGTGGCGTGTGAGTGTGTGAAAGAGTGGGCCCAGCAGGAGGCGGTGGCGTGCGGGGCGAGGAGGTGGCCTAGGCTGCGCGATTTGTGCTGTGGGTGCGGGCCGCTTGCAGGGGCCTGTTTAACTCATACTTACCTGGCAGGGGAGATACTTTGATCAAGAAGGAGGTTCACCCAGGGCGAGGCTTGGCCATTGCACTCCGGCTGTGCTGACCCCTGCGAATTCCCCAAATGTGGGAATCTCGACTGCATAATTTCTGGTAGTGGGGGACTGCGTTCGCGCTCTCCCCTGATGTGCTTGGTCCAAAATCAGATACGGGAGGGTTAGGACACCACGAGCTGCGTGGCTGCGGAAGGATCCCGGTTCGACAGGAGTGGATGCCGCTGCTGGTTCTCGCTGGCTTTTAGTTAGGGGTCCGGAGAAGCATCTCAAGCTAGTTCCACTACTCCTTCCGGACGTTCATTCCCTTTTCAAAGTCAGTCGTTTTGCTGTAGTCTGCGTTCTTTAGGCTGATTATCGAGGTTAGCCTTTATTTGGTCATGGGGGGCCTCGGTACTGTATGCTGAGTCTAAAGACAGTTTCACCCGTTTTCTGATTGCTCGGTTCTGTACCAGTGCAGACATGTCAAACAGTGAATGGCTGTACCTCTATTGTATCCGTGCTCAATGAATGAAATCGGTAACAAATGAATATATGTCTAGTTATACGAAAAACGAGTGGTTTATCGACTCATCTTCATTTGCAGATTTAGAAGCAGCTTCGATATTCGTTTTACAGACGGGTTTTTTTTTTTGAATATGGGTCACACACATGCCACAGCAACAAAACATCTCTAGAGATGAGGCTATAGATCACCTTTCCATCCTGCAGGTTTTCTTCCCAGAGCCTACGGCACCAACGGCGACCCCTGCTGGCCGGGAGAGCAAAAGCTTACAGCACCTGGTATTCCCAGGCAGTCTCCCATCCAAGTACTAACCAGGCCCAACATTGCTTAGCTTCTGAGATCAGACGAGATCGGGCGTGTTCAGGGTGGTGTGGCCGTAAGCGAAAGCCCTGGCGCCTGACTCGCTACTTGAAGCTGTGTGTGGCGGGGGTTCCGTGCCCCCCGAGCGGGACTGAAGGATCGTTCGTGTGCCACTCTTTGGAAAGGAGCTGCTTTCCAAATCGCATTGCGTGCCTGGATGTTGGCGAATGCGCTCCCTTGTGTTGGCACGTCCCGCACTGGAGGAGGACAAACAATCTGCACGGAGGAGCACCAGGCAAGTCTTCACCAGACAAAAACCTCCAGTGCACAGCACTCTGGAAACATTTCGGGGCTTTCGCGTGTTTATTTCAGCACGTAAAGCGCACCGGTCCAACACGTCGGCCGGGCGCGCGGCGCCTCCGCCCTCTTGTGGCCTTGCGGCGTCAGAGCAAGAGGCTCCTTCTCGCTGCCCTTCCGTTGTGTTGCAGGGCCCCGAGAGGGAACCCGGAGCGCGCACTTTGTGGGGGGCGGGGGACCGCGTTCGCGCTCTGCCCCCGGTCTCTTGCGCGAGTACTAAATCTCACGGACAGGGGGGCCTCGTCATTGATTGTTACAGGTGAGACGGGGATTAGGAGGAGACCCCGACTGATGGGTAAAGGGGAGCACTAACACCAGAGGGACACCCCCGGCGTCTCTTTTTGAGAGACGCCCTGGGGTTTCCTAATGGCCAAGGAGGGTCGGGACCTCGGTTTGACCTCTGTTTGTGCAGCAGAGTGTCGCCATCAGGAGGCTGGGGCGTAAGAGAGCCACACAGCCCGCAGGGTGAGCGCTCCCTACTGGTCCCAGTCACACCTCTTGCAGGAGCAGCAGCAACCGGAGCTTTTCCGGGGTGGAATCTCCCATCCGGGTGCCGGCCAGGCTCACACCTGCTGGGCTGCCCCGGGGGTGAGCCCAGTCGAGAGTCGCAGGGCCAGATCTAGTCACCGGGGAGAAACGATACAAGTGAAGGATTGCTCGGCTCTCGGCACTTGAAAAGACCGACAAATGTCTCGTTCCCGCCGGAGCTGAATGTACCCGCATGTGTGGTGTCGTCTTCTTCCCCCGCCCCGCTGTGTTTGCTGTATTGTCTCTGAAGCCGGCCCCCCCGAGACGAGACGGGCTGTTCCTGTGCCCCAATTAACACTTTACAGGTGCCATTCCCCGGCATTGTGGCCATTGTCGGTGCTCACACGCGATAAGATAAGGCGGAGGAGAGCGGGGCATGCCTAGCGGCAGACATTCAAGGAGGGGGCAGGGCGAGGTGAGGTGAGGTGCGACACGCCGGAGCCCCGACGCAGCTAATGCGGAGCACTTGTTGGACTGGCATCGAAAGGACGTGTGCGTACGGAGCGAGCCTTCCCTGCGGCGGAGCGCGGGAACTTTCTCCCCCCCTCCCGCTGCAGGAGTTGTGTGCGCTGCAGCGGTGCCGAGAGAAAAGCACAGAAGGCAGCAGGCTCTGGAGAGCAGGTAAGAGACGGAGCCTTGTGGGCAGGCGAGCAGGCCCGTTTTTTGGAAATTGCTGAAAAGGTTTGTTCGGTGTGTGGCAGGCACACGTCGCGAGCTTGCGTGGCGATCTGCCGGTCTGGAGTTATGCAAATGAGGCCGAATTGCATCCCGGGACATGCTGCGAATGCGCAACGGCGACTGCAGATGTGTAGGAAACGGCGCGCTCGTTTTCTCGTTTTGCCCACACTTTTGAGTGTTAGTGTGGCGTGTGAGTGTGTGAAAGAGTGGGCCCAGCAGGAGGCGGTGGCGTGCGGGGCGAGGAGGTGGCCTAGGCTGCGCGATTTGTGCTGTGGGTGCGGGCCGCTTGCAGGGGCCTGTTTAACTCATACTTACCTGGCAGGGGAGATACCTTGATCAAGAAGGAGGTTCACCCAAGGAGAGGCTCGGCCATTGCACTCCGGCTGTGCTGACCCCTGCGAATTCCCCAAATGTGGGAATCTCGACTGCATAATTTCTGGTAGTGGGGGACTGCGTTCGCGCTCTCCCCTGATGTGCTTGGTCCAAAATCAGATACGGGAGGGTTAGGACACCACGAGCTGCGTGGCTGCGGAAGGATCCCGGTTCGACAGGAGTGGATGCCGCTGCTGGTTCTCGCTGGCTTTTAGTTAGGGGTCCGGAGAAGCATCTCAAGCTAGTTCCACTACTCCTTCCGGACGTTCATTCCCTTTTCAAAGTCAGTCGTTTTGCTGTAGTCTGCGTTCTTTAGGCTGATTATCGAGGTTAGCCTTTATTTGGTCATGGGGGGCCTCGGTACTGTATGCTGAGTCTAAAGACAGTTTCACCCGTTTTCTGATTGCTCGGTTCTGTACCAGTGCAGACATATCAAACAGTGAATGGCTGTACCTCTACTGTATCCGTGCTCAATGAATGAAATCGGTAACAAATGAATATATGTCTAGTTATACGAAAAACGAGTGGTTTATCGACTCATCTTCATTTGCAGATTTAGAGGCAGCTTCGATATTCGTTTTACAGACGGGTTTTTTTTTTGAATATGGGTCACACACATGCCACAGCAACAAAACATCTCTAGAGATGAGGCTATAGATCACCTTTCCATCCTGCAGGTTTTCCTCCCAAAGCCTACGGCACCAACGGCGACCCCTGCTGGCCGGGAGAGCAAAAGCTTACAGCACCTGGTATTCCCAGGCAGTCTCCCATCCAAGTACTAACCAGGCCCAACACTGCTTAGCTTCCGAGATCAGACGAGATCGGGCGTGTTCAGGGTGGTGTGGCCGTAAGCGAAAGCCCTGGCGCCTGACTCGCTACTTGAAGCTGTGTGTGGCGGGGGTTCCGTGCCCCCCGAGCGGGACTGAAGGATCGTTCGTGTCCCACTCTTTGGAAAGGAGCTGCTTTCCAAATCGCATTGCGTGCCTGGATGTTGGCGAATGCGCTCCCTTGTGTTGGCACGTCCCGCACTGGAGGAGGACAAACAATCTGCACGGAGGAGCACCAGGCAAGTCTTCACCAGACAAACACCTCCAGTGCACAGCACTCTGGAAACATTTCGGGGCTTTCGCGTGTTTATTTCAGCACGTAAAGCGCACCGGTCCAACACGTCGGCCGGGCGCGCGGCGCCTCCGCCCTCTTGTGGCCTTGCGGCGTCAGAGCAAGAGGCTCCTTCTCGCTGCCCTTCCGCTGTGTTGCAGGGCCCCGAGAGGGAACCCGGAGCGCGCACTTTGTGGGGGGCGGGGGACCGCGTTCGCGCTCTGCCCCCGGTCTCTTGCGCGAGTACTAAATCTCACGGACAGGGGGGCCTCGTCATTGATTGTTACAGGTGAGACGGGGATTAGGAGGAGACCCCGACTGATGGGTAAAGGGGAGCACTAACACCAGAGGGACACCCCCGGCGTCTCTTTTTGAGAGACGCCCTGGGGTTTCCTAATGGCCAAGGAGGGTCGGGACTTCGGTTTGACGCCTCCCCCGAAGGACGGCGCCTCTTTGTGCAGCAGAGTGTCGCCATCAGGAGGCTGGGGCGTAAGAGAGCCACACAGCCCGCAGGGTGAGCGCTCCCTACTGGTCCCAGTCACACCTCTTGCAGGAGCAGCAGCAACCGGAGCTTTTCCGGGGTGGAATCTCCCATCCGGGTGCCGGCCAGGCTCACACCTGCTGGGCTGCCCCGGGGGTGAGCCCAGTCGAGAGTCGCAGGGCCAGATCTAGTCACCGGGGAGAAACGATACAAGTGAAGGATTGCTCGGCTCTCGGCACTTGAAAAGACCGACAAATGTCTCGTTCCCGCCGGAGCTGAATGTACCCGCATGTGTGGTGTCGTCTTCTTCCCCCGCCCCGCTGTGTTTGCTGTATTGTCTCTGAAGCCGGCCCCCCCGAGACGAGACGGGCTGTTCCTGTGCCCCAATTAACACTTTACAGGTGCCATTCCCCGGCATTGTGGCCATTGTCGGTGCTCACACGCGATAAGATAAGGCGGAGGAGAGCGGGGCATGCCCAGCGGCAGACATTCAAGGAGGGGGCAGTGCGAGGTGAGGTGAGGTGCGACACGCCGGAGCCCCGACGCAGCTAATGCGGAGCACTTGTTGGACTGGCATCGAAAGGACGTGTGCGCACGGAGCGAGCCTTCCCTGCGGCGGAGCGTGGGAACTTTCTCCCCCCCTCCCGCTGCAGGAGTTGTGTGCACTGCAGCGGTGCCGAGAGAAAAGCACAGAAGGCAGCAGGCTCTGGAGAGCAGGTAAGAGACGGAGCCTTGTGGGCAGGCGAGCAGGCCCGTTTTTTGGAAATTGCTGAAAAGGTTTGTTCGGTGTGTGGCAGGCGCACGTCGCGAGCTTGCGTGGCGATCTGCCGGTCTGGAGTTATGCAAATGAGGCCGAATTGCATCCCGGGACATGCTGCGAATGCGCAACGGCGACTGCAGATGTGTAGGAAACGGCGCGCTCGTTTTCTCGTTTTGCCCACACTTTTGAGTGTTAGTGTGGCGTGTGAGTGTGTGAAAGAGTGGGCCCAGCAGGAGGCGGTGGCGTGCGGGGCGAGGAGGTGGCCTAGGCTGCGCGATTTGTGCTGTGGGTGCGGGCCGCTTGCAGGGGCCTGTTTAACTCATACTTACCTGGCAGGGGAGATACTTTGATCAAGAAGGAGGTTCACCCAGGGCGAGGCTTGGTCATTGCACTCCGGCTGTGCTGACCTCTGCGAATTCCCCAAATGTGGGAATCTCGACTGCATAATTTCTGGTAGTGGGGGACTGCGTTCGCGCTCTCCCCTGATGTGCTTGGTCCAAAATCAGATACGGGAGGGTTAGGACACCACGAGCTGCGTGGCTGCGGAAGGATCCCGGTTCGACAGGAGTGGACGCCGCTGCTGGTTCTCGCTGGCTTTTAGTTAGGGGTCCGGAGAAGCATCTCAAGCTAGTTCCACTACTCCTTCCGGACGTTCCTTCCCTTTTCAAAGTCAGTCGTTTTGCTGTAGTCTGCGTTCTTTAGGCTGATTATCGAGGTTAGCCTTTATTTGGTCATGGGGGGCCTCGGTACTGTATGCTGAGTCTAAAGACAGTTTCACCCGTTTTCTGATTGCTCGGTTCTGTACCAGTGCAGACATGTCAAACAGTGAATGGCTGTACCTCTATTGTATCCGTGCTCAATGAATGAAATCGGTAACAAATGAATATATGTCTAGTTATACGAAAAACGAGTGGTTTATCGACTCATCTTCATTTGCAGATTTAGAAGCAGCTTCGATATTCGTTTTACAGACGGGTTTTTTTTTTTGAATATGGGTCACACACATGCCACAGCAACAAAACATCTCTAGAGATGAGGCTATAGATCACCTTTCCATCCTGCAGGTTTTCCTCCCAAAGCCTACGGCACCAACGGCGACCCCTGCTGGCCGGGAGAGCAAAAGCTTACAGCACCTGGTATTCCCAGGCAGTCTCCCATCCAAGTACTAACCAGGCCCAACACTGCTTAGCTTCCGAGATCAGACGAGATCGGGCATGTTCAGGGTGGTGTGGCCGTAAGCGAAAGCCCTGGCGCCTGACTCGCTACTTGAAGCTGTGTGTGGCGGGGGTTCCGTGCCCCCCGAGCGGGACTGAAGGATCGTTCGTGTGCCACTCTTTGGAAAGGAGCTGCGTTCCAAATCGCATTGCGTGCCTGGATTTTGGCGAATGCGCTCCCTTGTGTTGGCACGTCCCGCACTGGAGGAGGACAAACAATCTGCACGGAGGAGCACCAGGCAAGTCTTCACCAGACAAAAACCTCCAGTGCACAGCACTCTGGAAACATTTCGGGGGTGTCGCGTGTTTATTTCAGCACGTAAAGCGCACCGGTCCAACACGTCGGCCGGGCGCGCGGCGCCTCCGCCCTCTTGTGGCCTTGCGGCGTCAGAGCAAGAGGCTCCTTCTCGCTGCCCTTCCGCTGTGTTGCAGGGCCCCGAGAGGGAACCCGGAGCGCGCACTTTGTGGGGGGCGGGGAACCGCGTTCGCGCTCTGCCCCCGGTCTCTTGCGCGAGTACTAAATCTCACGGACAGGGGGGCCTCGTCATTGATTGTTACAGGTGAGACGGGGATTAGGAGGAGACCCCGACTGATGGGTAAAGGGGAGCACTAACACCAGAGGGACACCACCGGCGTCTCTTTTTGAGAGCCGCCCTGGGGTTTCCTAATGGCCAAGGAGGGTCGGGACCTCGGTTTGATGCCTCCCCCGAAGGACGGCGCCTGTTTGTGCAGCAGAGTGTCGCCATCAGGAGGCTGGGGCGTAAGAGAGCCACACAGCCCGCAGGGTGAGCGCTCCCTACTGGTCCCAGTCACACCTCTTGCAGGAGCAGAAGCAACCGGATCTTTTCCGGGGGGGAATCTCCCATCCGGGTGCCGGCCAGGCTCACACCTTCACTGTGGCTGTGGAGGTGTGGTTTGTAAGGGCCCAAACTAGGGTTAGGGTTAGGGTTGGAAAACAACCTGGATTTTTTTAAATGCCTTTACTGTGCTCTAGGATGCATTTGAAATGCAGGAAAAGTGTTGGTTTGTTGTTTCCTTGATTACGAATTTTTACCAATTTTGCAGTTTTTTCTACTCCATATACTGTACATATCAAAATGCTGGTCAAGATTGGAGATTGTGATAATACACTTTCTAAATGCTAAACTCTCTTAATTATTGCATGTCAAAAGCCAATTAAAAGGATAGTTTTAGCCAGACATTGGTGGTAATTGGAATCCTTACCTTTTAAACTTAGGAAACAGTTTGGTTTTATGTGCAATTTCAGCAGCAAGTAAAGAAAAAGATCTGGATATCTGAACGTTTTTCTCAGGTGACACATTAAAATACTTTAAATGTGCAACTTTGAATGTTTCTGGCTGATTTGGAGTCATCTGGGTTACATTTTGGGCACTGTATTTGTAGGCAAGGTTGTGGAGGTGTGGTTCGTAAGGGCCCAAACTAGGGTTAGGGTTAGGGTTGGAAAACAACCTGGATTTTTTTAAATGCCTTTACTGTGCTCTAGGATGCATTTGAAATGCAGGAAAAGTGTTGGTTTGTTGTTTCCTTGATTACGAATCTTTACCAATTTTGCATTTTTTTCTACTCAATATACTGTACATATCAAAATGATGGTCAAGATTGGAGATTGTGATCATACACTTTCTAAATGCTAAACTCTCTTAATTATTGCATGTCAAAAGCAAATTATAAGGATAGTTTTAGCCAGACATCGGTGGTAATTGCAATCCTTACCTTTTAAACCTAGGAAACAGTTTGGTTTTATTTGCAATTTCAGCATCAAGTAAAGAAAAAGATCTGGATATCTGAAAGTTTTTCACAGGTGACACATTAAAATACTTTAAATGTGCAACTTTGAATGTTTCTGGCTGATTTGGAGTCATCTGGGTTACATTTTGGGCACTGTATTTGTAGGCAAGGTTGTGGAGGTGTGGTTCGTAAGGGCCCGAACTAGGGTTAGGGTTAGTGTTGGACAACACCTGGATTTTTTCTAATGCCTTTACTGTGCTCTAGGATGCATTTGAAATGCAGGAAAAGTGTTGGTTTGTTGTTTCCTCGATTACGAATTTTTACCAATTTTACAGTTTTTTCTATTCCATATACCGTACATATCAAAATGATGGTCAAGTTTAGAGATTGTGATAATACACTTTCTAAATGCTAAACTCTCTTAATTATTGCATGTCAAAAGCAAATTAAAAGGATAGTTTTAGCCAGACATTGGTGGTAATTGCAATCCTTACCTTTTAAACTTAGGAAACAGTTTGGTTTTATGTGCAATTTCAGCAGCAAGTAAAGAAAAAGATCTGGATATCTAAAAGTTTTTCACTGTTTTGACATGTCTGCACTGGTACAGAACCGAGCAATCAGAAAACGGGTGAAACTGTCTTTAGACTCAGCATACAGTACCGAGGCCCCCCATGACCAAATAATGGCTAACCTCGATAATCAGCCTAAAGAACGCAGACTACAGCAAAACGACTGACTTTGAAAAGGGAATGAACGTCCGGAAGGAGTAGTGGAACTAGCTTGAGATGCTTCTCCGAACCCCTAACTAAAAGCCAGCGAGAACCAGCAGCGGCGTCCACTCCTGTCGAACCGGGATCCTTCCGCAGCCACGCAGCTCGTGGTGTCCTAAACCTCCCGTATCTGATTTTGGACCAAGCACATCAGGGGAGAGCGCGAACGCAGTCCCCCACTACCAGAAATTATGCAGTCGAGATTCCCACATTTGGGGAATTCGCAGGGGTCAGCACAGCCGGAGTGCAATGGCTGAGCCTCGCCCTGGGTGAACCTCCTTCTTGATCAAGGTATCTCCCCTGCCAGGTAAGTATGAGTTGTACAGGCCCCTGCAAGCGGCCCGCACCCACAGCACAAATCGCGCAGCCTAGGCCACCTCCTCGCCCCGCACGCCACCGCCTCCTGCTGGGCCCACTCTATCGCACACTCACACGCCACACTAACACTCAAAAGTGTGGGCAAAACGAGAAAACGAGCGCGCCGTTTCCTACACATCTGCATTCGCCTTTGCGCATTCGCAGCATGTCCCGGGATGCAATTCGGCCTCATTTGCATAACTCCAGACCGGCAGATCGCCACGCAAGCTCGCGACGTGCGCCTACCACACACCGAACAAACCTTTTCAGCAATTTCCAAAAAACGGGCCTGCTCGCCTGCCCATAAGGCTCCGTCTCTTACCTGCTCTCCAGAGCCTGCTGCCTTTTGTGCTTTTCTCTCGGCACCGCTGCAGCGCACACAACTCCTGCAGCGGGAGGGGGGGGAGAAAGTTCCCGCGCTCCGCCGCAGGGAAGGCTCGCTCCGTGCGCACACGTCCTTTCGATGCCAGTCCAACAAGTGCTCCGCATTAGCTGCGTCGGGGCTCCGGCGTGTTGCACCTCACCTCACCTCACCTCGCACTGCCCCCTCCTTGAATGTCTGCCGCTGGGCATGCCCCGCTCTCCTCCGCCTTATCTTATCGCGTGTGAGCACCGACAATGGCCACAATGCCGGGGAATGGCACCTGTAAAGTGTTAATTGGGGCACAGGAACAGCCCGTCTCGTCTCGGGGGGGCCGGCTTCAGAGACAATACAGCAAACACAGCGGGGCGGGGGAAGAAGACGACACCACACATGCGGGTACATTCAGCTCCGGCCGGAACGAGACATTTGTCGGTCTTTTCAAGTGCCGAGAGCCGAGCAATCCTTCACTTGTATCGTTTCTCCCCGGTGACTAGATCTGGCCCTGCGACTCTCGACTGGGCTCACCCCCGGGGCAGCCCAGCAGGTGTGAGCCTGGCCGGCACCCGGATGGGAGATTCCCCCCCGGAAAAGCTCCGGTTGCTGCTGCTCCTGCAAGAGGTGTGACTGGGACCAGTAGGGAGCGCTCAGCCTGCGGGCTGTGTGGCTCTCTTACGCCCCAGCCTCCTGATGGCGACACTCTGCTGCACAAACAGGCGCCGTCCTTCGGGGGAGGCGTCAAACCGAGGTCCCGACCCTCCTTGGCCATTAGGAAACCCCAGGGCGTCTGTCAAAAAGAGACACCGGGGGTGTCCCTCTGGTGTTAGTGCTCCCCTTTACCCATCAGTCGGGGTCTCCTCCTAATCCCCGTCTCACCTGTAACAATCAATGACGAGGCCCCCCTGTCCGTGAGATTTAGTACTCGCGCAAGAGACCGGGGGCAGAGCGCGAACGCGGTCCCCCGCCCCCCACAAAGTGCGCGCTCTGGGTTCCCTCTCGGGGCCCTGCAACACAGCGGAAGGGCAGCGAGAAGGAGCCTCTTGCTCTGACGCCGCAAGGCCACAAGAGGGGGGAGGTGCCGCGCGCCCGGCCGACATGTTGGACCGGTGCGCTTTACGTGCTGAAATAAACACGCGACAGCCCCGAAATGTTTCCAGAGTGCTGTGCACTGGAGGTTTTTGTCTGGTGAAGACTTGCCTGGTAATCTCCGATAAGGAGATTGCTGTCAGAATGCACATCCGGATCCCAAACAGAATCTCTAGTCAAATATGATCATTTGTGAAACAGGCAAATGAGTGTCTGCTACAATATGATTGCTACATATCTGCATTTGTTGGTTTTTAAGGAGAAAGAGTGCAGGTGGTTAAAACCTGCGATCCAGTGTGTTGAAGTATTTCACAACACTACCCCTAGCACATCTGGAAATAAATCCTCATAATGATTATTGCCCTGGGCATGTACCAAAAAATCAGTGAGCATATACATATATATCACTGTGTTGAAGCTAGAGACACAGAATAAGTGCAAACACATCCTAAATACAGTGTTCCAGCACCTTTCACCTCATCCAGAATGTATCATTTTTTGAAAGGGATTGCTGTCAAAATGCACTACTGAATCCCAAACAGAATCCCTAGTCAAATATGATCATTTGTGAAACAGGCAAATGAGTCTCTCAGGTGCCCATTGCTCATTTTCAGACACATTTATGCAATACTTTCACCATGCGTTGAGCAATAGGGATTAAAGATACCAGAGGTAAGGTTTAAAAGTGATTCTGAGGTGCAACACATCAGCGAAACAGCTAGGCATCTGAAATGCGAGGTTTGAGAGCCCTTCAGGGAACACCGTACCCTAAAGGTACCAGAAGTCCACTAGTATAAGCATTAAGTCACTGTCACCCCTGTTGCAATGTGATTGCTACATATCTTCATTTCTTTGGTTTTTAAGGAGTTAGAGTGCAGGGGGTCTAAATCTGCGATCCAGTGTGTTGAAGTATTTCACAACTCTACCTGTAGCCCGTCTGGAAATAATTCCTCATTCTGATTATTGACCTGGGCATGTACCAATAAATCACTGAGCATATATATATATCATTGTGTTGAAGCTAGAGACCTGTATGTAATAATATGATGCTAAAATGTTATTTTCACATATAGTAATGTAATAAATGATTGCTTATGCTTTATAAACAAATCTAATTAAAATAAAAGCTTAAGTTTTGTATTTATCTTGTACCATAGAACATGATTTTCTTTGTATTTCAATCCCACAAAGTGTCCAAATGATGCACTACATGACATAAGGAAGATTATCACATGCATATCGGTATTATCTTTCTTATGAAAATGCATTCCTTTCATTACCTTTTACTTTTTAAAATGAACTCAAATTGTGTATAATGTAATAATGTAAGTAGAATAGATTCTAATAATATAATGATCCAGTGTGTTGCACTACTTCACTGATTCACTGCTCTATGCCGTCTGGAAATAAATCCTCAGACTGCTTACTGCCCTGGGCATGTACCAATGAATTACAGGAGCACATCTATTTATCACTGCGTTGAAGCAGGAGACACACAGTCTCTGCAAACACATCCTAAATACAGTGTTCCAGCACCTTTGACCTCATCCAGAACGTATCATTTCTTGAAAGGGATTGCTGTCCGATTGCACATCTGCATCCCAAACAGAATCCCTAGTAAAATACGATCATTTGTGAAACAGGCAAATGACTGTCTCAGGGGCCCATTCCTCATTGTCAGACATATGTATGCAATGCTTTCACCGTGCATTGAGCAATAGTGATTAAAAACACCGCAGGTAAGGTTAGATGTCATGTTCTATGATCATTTCTTTCAGCATTAGGGACTAAATATACTAAACGTATGATACTAAAATGTTATTTTCACATATATTAATGTAATAAATTATTGCTTATGCTTTATAAATAAATCTAATTAAAATAAAAGCTTAAGTTTTGTATTTATCTTGTACCATAGAACAAGATTTTCTTTGTATTTCAAGCCTACAAAGTGTCCTTTGATCTCTATTCTGTGGTAATCCACGATGACCCTGTTCTTCAGGTGATTCATCATGTCCTCCCTGGCCTGTTGAGAGGCCATCCTGATCTCTTCTGCCGTGGCGTGCTTCATACACGCCCTCTTCAAGTGAGCAGGAAGCTGATCAAAAGTATTCAGGTACATCTTGCACACCAGGGGAATCCTCGCGGGTTTCCTTTGAAAATAAATAATACCATCTGTATATAGAAACAAGCTAAGACTGATTTCTTAAATTATCCTTAAAATTCTCTCTCATAGTTTGAGGATAATGATTTTATTGCATTTATATAAGAATTGCTCATTGCTCCAAAATAAATAATGGTTTCATAAAAAAGTGAACACTTACTTGGTCTCAGTCACAGACTTTCCAATAGAAGCCATTGTGGAGTTCAGCAACTGCAGGTCCTAGAAGTGGGGAAGGAATTTTAAAAGAGAAATTGAATTACAATACAGAAGGAATGGCTGAGGGTTCACTGAAATATATAAATATACAAATTCCAAAGACTGAGTCCATATAGAAACAACTACTTTTCATTTTCAGTATAAGAAAAAAAAACATTATCTTCCAAAGCATCATAAAATTGTCCATTCTTCCAGACTCTACTTCTCCCTTGTAGTAGTACAGCAGACCTTTCCAGGTGAGCAGATCACAGAGTCCGAAATGAGCTTCCTCCATCAAGCAAAGTACCTGAACATGACTCTGTCTTCATAAAAGCGCCCCTGTAATAAAGAAATTAAATCCAAAATCAAGAGGGCAGTTGCCTACTGAAATACAAGAAGTCATCAATTTTAACCTAGCAACACATTAAAGGCTGCATCTATACAAGTGCGATTCTAGAAATGCTCACCAGATTACGTTTTAAGAAGGAACTGCGCCTCAGGTTCCGCCAAGATCTTAACTCGGATGGCAGGATTCAGAGTCCGGAGTGCGGACTGATGGCGAACGGAGGGTCCACATACTGTGGATCCCTCAGTGATCTTCCGCGTATTCAAACCGCCAGCGTGTGACTCCCCTGTCCCCGTGACCTCATTGCTCTGCTCTCTCCTCTGTGCAGCCGAGCCCGACTCACGGTAAAGTGAAAGAAAAGATGCCCTCAACGTGAGATTTACTCTGGAGCGAGGATAGATGTTACCTTTTTATCATTGAACTGGATGTATGTAATGTGGCGACTAGGTTCAATTTTGTATCCTCTTTGAAATATTAAGGACTGGGGTGAGCGTGATTTACCACCCTTTCAGCTAAGAACCCGACGTGCGGACCGTTTAAGCTGCATAGACTCGGTCGTTTAACTCTTCTCCATTAGCAGGGTTAAGGTTAAAGAAAAAAACATTGCTGACTTTTTTTTTTGCCAGCCGCTAGCGCTGATTAGCAAGGTTTGTATTTCATGTTTTGCAAGTTGCATCCATTTTAAGAAAAACAAGTCGCATTAAAGACAGGAAATAAATACTTGCATTTAATTAAGTCTAGCCGTAGGCGGTTGTCCATATTGACCAGTTCTGTTCGAGAACACAGAACAAAAAAGGCACCACTGGGATTCGGACCCAGGACTTCCTGTTTACTAGGCAGGCGCTTTAACCAACTAAGCCACGGTGCCCCGGGAGTGCTGTCCTTTTGCAGCCACTTGGACAGACCACTCAGACACATCTGCATTCGGTGTGTGCTCCGCCTGCTCGCTGAGCAAGTTGCCACCTTTACATACAATAGCAACATCGACACCAAGAGAAAGGATGACAAATGGCTTTTATCTGGAACTTTTCATGTCCAAGGAGCTCAATGTGCTTTCTGTGTACAACAGGGCCACTGAACTCCACACTGGCCACTGAACCACAGCAGTGGCTTGCTGGCTTGACATCTCCCAAGGAAAATGTTGAAATCGCATGTGGAACAGGAAAATGACCCTCGAGTACGAGGGGAAAAAAAAGAAAAAGATCATCTGGAGCGTGCCAACCCATGTCCGGACAGCCCAGTTTCGCCGACAAGGTGGCTGAGTGGTTAAGGTGATGGACTGCTAATCCATTGTGCTCTGCACGCATAGGTTCAAATCCCATTCTCATCGCTCTCTATGTCTGACACGTGTGCCTGTTCGACGTCGGCCCTCCTGTTGTTTGCTCTGGTGCTAGAGCCGTACATTTTCTAGCGGTGGCTGAACATGGTATAGTAGGCCAACGTCGGTATCGAGCAGTGACAGTAACAGTACTTACTGCGCCCCATAAGAAATCGTTTGTCCCTGTTCAAAAGAGATTGTGCGATGTCCTGCGGCGTTCGCAAAGCAAACCTTTGACAGTTTGAAAAGAGGAATTTATTCTGCTTACTGTGCGTGCAGTAGTTACAAAGTTGAACGTCTTTACACGATCTGCTGCAGTTTTCAGTGGGCGGGCTTTGTCAAATGGCTTGAAAAAACGCACTGTGTTTCGGCTCGGTAAACATCATGAGCAGTGTCCTGCATGTTTTCTGTGTATAGCTGTCTTTTAACGCATACAGAATTCATTCGAAATCATTGATTTCTACAATTAACAAAGGGTCCCTTTTTGAACCTGCGAGAAGCATTCTTTCAATGTAACAGATTTACTCCGGGGAAAGGCAGCATGACATTGAGAGTAGCTCAATCTTTCAGCACCCGTATCGGACTGCGTGTATGCAGACACCGCTCAGAATCCCCTGTAAGATTCTCCCTCAATTCTGTTTTGCAGTGCTTTAGCTCTTTCAAAAGGCTTCGCTTTGCTAGTCACAATCCAAGGCTCATGACAGCATTTGAAAACATTCGCCACTGCATTGGCCGGGAATCGAACCTGGGTCAACCGCTTGGAAGGCAGCTATGCTCACCACTATACCACCAACGCACGCCCGCAGGACACCACCAGAGAATGCTGCAGGACACCACCAGAGAATGCTTTTTTTAAACAAATGTTTATTAAACATATAGAATTTACAAATACAAATACAACAAGAGGATCAGAGTCATGTACAAGAGAAAAAAAACGCAGCAGAAAAAAACATTTAACTACCAGAGGTAATTAAGTAATTATGTGATCAAATTGTATATTTTACACGTATCATATTTTCCTTCCTTTAATATTTCTCAATTATTTATAAACTTTAGTTTCAACATGCATGCGTTTCCTGTAAAAAATAAAACTCAGCACACAGTTTTTCTTTTAACAACATTTCGATTACCTCTGGCATTCATGAAAAAGATATACACAAAAGCAAATAACTAACTCTAAGACTGTCTAAACTATTGAGTTTTTCAAAGAACCAGAACTATAACAGTCCTTAACACTTAACTACACCATTCCAAACTAACACTAAAGAAACACTAGTATATACTGGTATAACAAATAAAACCAAACATAATCATTAACTGAGCAGTCACTGGGAGCAAATCTCCTTCCCCTCCACAAAGGCCCTCGCTCCCACAAAGTAGGCTCTCCTCCCCTCTCTTCTGGCAGCTTCAACCTGGGGCCACAGCTGGTTCCTGGTGCTCCTGTCCACGGCAGACAGGTCCTCTGCAAACCTCAGTTTGTTCCCATTCAAATACTCATTCCCCCTCGCCGCTCGCCACAGCATGTCCCTCGCCGTCCTTTTGGTGAACTGTATTATAATCGATCTGGGGCGCACTTGCTCAGTTCGCTCAGACATGTTCGCTCTCCCGAGCCAGTGAACAAAGTCAATGGCCGATATAACGTCCTCCTGGTCCGGCAGGGTCCTTTTACAGATACCCTTCACTGTTGCAACAAGGTCCTTATCACGTTCCTCTTTAACTCCAAATAATTTTAAATTCCATCATCGACGGTATCTATCTACATCGTTCACATTCAATTCAAGTTCTTTAATATGCTTTTCTTGTTCGGTATTTACTTGTTTAAGAACTTTTACTTCACTCTTTAAGTCTTCAACCTCTTTAAACACACAGTCCATGGACTTTTTAAGACTATCGATTGCGACTGTATTAGATCGAATCATTTCCTTCAGCTCACCCATGCTCTGTGCCATCATGTTGAAGATGTTGGTCTGGAGCTCCTCCAGCGTCAGCTCGCCCCTTCCTCTCTTGGCTGCCGGGGTTTTCACAGGTGTGCTGGGCAGGGACTCCGGCTCTTCCTCTGGCAGCTGAGTCTCACTTGGGCTGCGAGCGCATCTCCAGCACTCTTTCCACGTCCCCTCCAGCTGCTTCACTTTTCCCTTTAGTTGCCATCAATTTTCTTGTAGTGCTATACATATACGATTGAGGTATCTTAGATTTCTCCTTCGAAGACCCAGCACTCTCTTTTCTTTTCTCAGTGTTACTCATATCGAAATTCTTAAACCTAAAAAAAATCGTTTTTTTTTCTTTCAGTTATAACTGAAGTTTTAACAACTACTGTTAAGTCCTTATTTTTCAGTAGTCAAAAAAAGCAAAAATTAACATTCAGGTCATGAAAAACTCAAAAAAAACTCCTCAACCACTAAACTTTACCTCCCACCTGAGCGCCATCTTGAACGCCCCTACCACCAGAGAATGCTCACGATTTCGGAAGCTGTCTCCGGGACGTGCTGATTCCGCACATCCTGAATAAATCATGATATAGTTAGTTGCTGTAGCTAGACGTTCAAATGAGTTTCATGGCCAGATGGACTGTTTCCTCCAGCGGTATAGTATTGCAGTGAGACAGCACGATGTCTGCAAGACTATGTCACGCTAAACGCCACAGATTTCCGAGGGTAAGGGTTAGGGTTAGGCTCTTATTATGGCGATTGTGACCGTCTGCTCTGCGAGTCCTCGGTCTCCGGCCGTCTGATTGGCGCTCTTTTCTTTGGGGGGCGGGAAGTGTCCGGCCGCAGGGGAACTTGGGACCTCGCTTTGCATAGCGGCTTCCCAGAGTGCGTCGTTTCCTGCACACTGTGGCCGGGTGTTTTCCGAGTTATCGCACGGATTGGGCACGCCCGCAAGCCGAGAGCCGCAGGCGATGAGCCCGGAGCTGAACGGGCCCCACTGGCTCATTTGTAAGGCCAGGTGCATTGCCAACCACGACCGGCAGGGCAGAGGCCTTGAAGGCGGCCTGGGCTCCTGAAGCTATGCAGCCACGCACTCTGGTTTCTCTTCATCTTGTACAAATCTTTCGCCTTTTACTAAAGATTTCCGTGGAGAGGAGCATGAATGAGTTCCATGCAATTTTTGTGCTTCCTTGCCTTCGGGTGGGGCGCAGCTGGGCTGGTCAAAGAGAGAAAACAAAAATGCTCGCAATCGCTCTTGTTATGGCAATTGTGGCCGTCTGCTCTGCGAGTCCTCGGTCTCCGCCTGTCTGATTGGCGCTCTTTTCTTTGGGGGGCGGGAAGTGTCCGGCTGCAGGGTATCTTGGGACCTCGCTTTGCATAGCGGCTTCCCAGAGTGCGTCGTTTCCGGCACAGTGTGGCTGGGTGTTTTCCGAGTTATCGCACGGATTGGGCACGCTCGCAAACCGAGAGCCGCAGGCGATGAGCCCGGAGCTGAACGGGCCCCACTGGCTCATTTGTAAGGCCAGGTGCATTGCCAACCACGACCGGCAGGTCAGAGGCCTTGAAGGCGGCCTGGGCTCCTACAGCTGTTCAGCTATACAGTCTGATTTCTCTTCATCTCGTACAAATCTTTCGCCTTTTACTAAAGATTTCCGTGGAGAGGAGCATGAATGAGTTCCATGCAATTTTTGTGCTTCCCTGCTTTCGGGTGGGGCGCAGCTGGGCTGGTCAAAGAGAGAAAACACAAATATGAAGCATTTCAGCAACGACATGCCATGAGACGATTGATAACGATTTCCATAGGATCCCCGCGGTTGCCTGGCAACCGTCAGCTTTGCGCAGTGGCAGTATCGTAGCCTGTGAGGTTTAGCCGAGGCGCGATTATTGCTAGTTGAAAACTTTTCCCAATACCCCGCTTCCGCTGGTGTGCAATGCAATCGGCGAAAGCAATTTTTGACAGTCTCGTCAGAGAATGAGGAAGGTGTTTAAAGACAGATTTTGTCATGGTAACATCATGGTAGAAAGAAACGAGCTTGTTACGTCTCAACAGAAACCCTCTTTAGCTCTTTCAGCGTTATGCAGAGAACAGCGTCTGTCGAGATCACTTTTGAGTCAGCGCGAAACGCCGTGTGCTGTCAGTTTGATTTCATATTGCTCGTAGCGGCGCCCGGCTGTTGTCTGTCAAACGTTAGGTTGCGCTTCTTCATGCTGCATCGTCGGCATGAGTGGAGCTTTTTAAACGTCTGTACTTAATGCGCCCCATAAGAAATGGTTTGTCCCCGTTCAAAAGAGATTGTGCGATGTCCTGCAGCATTCGCAAAGCAAACCTTTGACAGTTTGAAAAGACGAATTTATTCTGCTTCCTGTGCGTGCAGTAGTTACAAAGTTGAACGTCTTTACACGATCTGCTGCAGTTTTCAGTGGGCGGGCTTTGTCAAATGGCTTGGAAAAACGCACTGTTTCGGCTCGGGAAACATCATGAGCAGTGTCCTGCATGTTTTCTGTGTATAGCTGTTGTGGGCATTTCTCTGTTGTTGATTCTTTTTTTGTGTGTAACAAAGTGGCATTTTCATGTCCGGACGGGGAGACTTTATCATTCCGACATGAAGCCACCCTTAAGTCCTCTGAGGTGTGTCTGTCTGCAAGGCTTGTATTTTGGAAATGTTTTTTTGAAACGGAGAACGACTTTGAAATAGGCTTCCGCCGGCGCCTCGCGATCCAGGTAAGATTGTAGCAAGAACGCAGCGGGGGCGGGGCTTGCTGTAGTCGTGGCCGAGTGGTTAAGGCGATGGACTAGAAATCCATTGGGGTCTCCCCGCGCAGGTTCGAATCCTGCCGACTACATTGTCCGCCTCCAGTTGGTGTGTTCCGGCGCAAGCAAAGAAGTGCGCCTCTTTGCTGTTCCTGGTGGTTTTAAAACGCCCAATCGCTTGTACCCGCGGCCTTGGAAATAAATTATTCAGCGTCCGCGAATGGCATTTTGCAGCTGGAAGCAGATGTCGACGCGTTTTGCACAGAGCACCAAAAAAGCGTCTTTTTTGAAGGCTTAGGCACTGAGCGTTGGTGGTTCAGTGGTAGAATTCTCGCCTGCCACGTGGGAGGCTTGGGTTCGATTCCTGGCCAATGTAGTGGCTTTTGCAGCGAGTGGCTCCATCACTTGCATCCCCTTGCAACTCGCAACTGAAAACCCACTGAAGCTAAGCAGGTGTGAGCCAGGTCAGTACCCGGATGAGGGTGAGCTACAGGGAAAAACAAAGCTTCCAGCTGGAAGCGGTGTTAATGGTGCCGGCGGGGGGGCGCTCACCCTGAGGTCTGTGCGGGTCCCAATGCTCCAGTATAGTGACGGAGATGCTGTGTTGTAAAAGAGCGCTGTCTTTTGGATGACATGTAAAACCGAGGTCACAGCGCTCTGTGGTCATTCAAAATGACCACCAAAACCTTTGACAAAAGCTCTTGGTAATTGATGGTCTTCAATAATGCTTCTCCTTTAGGTACATTTTAACTCAGCTGAAAAATGCTGTGAAATGGGGGGGCACTTCAGGCCAGTGTAGGATTTGGCTTACAAGAACCATGAAACTGCACGAGAAAGCCCGTACACTGAATTACACGGCTTTCTATTCAAAGGACAAAAGAAATTCCCTGAGTTCGATTTTTTGCAGCACAGAGAGGAGCACAGTCATGAGGCCGGTTAGCTCAGTTGGTTAGAGCGTGGTACTAATAACACCAAGGTCGCGGGTTCGATCCCCGTACGGGCCAGGTCCTTTTCTCCTCTCTTACCAAAGCTGTTAGGTTCCTTTCCGTGGTGAAATGGGTTGTCATGCAATGCTGCCACACAGTGCCGACAGACAAGAGTGTTGCGGGAGAAGAGAAAAGTGTTTGAAAATTTAAGAGTGTCTTAGGTGGAGCCAAAATCAAGTGTCACAAATGCAAGTGGGAGGATTTCCAATGTTTAATATGGTAAAAATAACCGGTCCGGCACAGTCTGCCATGCTTTTGTCATATACTGTAAAGTGGTGTCGAACTGGGTGTCGAACTGGAGCCTCACCATTTGCATATGTGAGGATCCAGTTATACATCGAGTGTCACATTAAATGACAAAAATGAAGAGAGTTAAAGCAGCTGGAGAGGTTTTCTTACAACTTTTGAGCTGACACAGTTTTGGAAAATGTTTCCTTCACGCTGCACTGTACCACATAGGCAGCCAAGAGTCTCCAAAACAAAACAGAATTGACAGTCATATAATGTCCATTAACCCTGGTTTTAAATGCAGCATCATGTCTGCCATCATAAGAATATGAGTCCAATATTTTTGAATATAGTCAGAATGACTTCTAACCCTACCTGTGGTGTCTTTAATCCCTATTGCTCAATGCATGGTGTATGTACTGCATTCATGTGTCTTGAGAATGAGGAATGGGCCCCTGAGACAGTCATTTGCCTGTTTCACAAATGATCGTATTTTACTAGAGATTCTGTTTGGGATTCAGATGTGCATTCGGACAGCAATCCCTTTCAAGAAATGATACGTTCTGGATGAGGTCAAAGGTGCTGGAACACTGTATTTAGGATGTGTTTGCAGTGATTGTGTGTCTCCTGCTTCAACGCAGTGATATATAGATGTGCTCCTGTAATTTATTGGTACAAGCCCAGGGCAGTAAGCAGTCTGAGGATTTATTTCCAGACGGCAATAGAGCAGTGAAGCAGTGAAGTAGTGCAACACACTGGATCATTATTTGCATCTATTCTACTTAAATTATTACATTATACACAACTTGAGTTCATTTTAAAAATTAAAAGGTAATGAAAGGAATGCATATTCATGAGGAAGATAATACAGATATGCATGTGATAATCTTCCTTTTATCATGTAGTGCGTCATTTGGACACTTTGTGGGCTTGAAATACAAAGAAAATCATGTTCTAAGGTACAAGATAAATACAAAACTTAAGATTTTATTTTAATTAGATTTGTTTATAAAGCATAAGCAATCATTTAATACATTAATATATGTGAAAATGACATTTTAGCATCATATTACATACAGGTCTCTAGCTTCAACACAGCGATATATGTATATGCTCACTGATTTTTTGGTACATGCCCAGGGCAATAATCATTATGAGGAATTATTTCCAGATGTGCTAGGGGTAGTGTTGTGAAATACTTCAACACACTGGATCGCAGGTTTAAACCGCCTGCACTCTTACTCCTTAAAAACCAACAAATGCAGATATGTAGCAATCATATTGTAGCTGACACTCATTTGCCTGTTTCACAAATGATCATATTTTACTAGAGATTCTGTTTGGGATCCGGATGTGCACTCTGACCGCAATCTCCTTATCGCGGCTTTGCCCTTCTTGGCTCTTTGGACAATATCTCCATTTTGTGGTCGTTGTTGGTAATTTCTTCTTATGCCCTTTTTTATTTTAATTCTCTATTAGTTGATTCTAGAATCTCTACAATGGAGTTGAAAACATCAGTTTTATAGCAGACAATATGACATTATTTATAGTTCAATTAGAAACTTATTACCCTGTTTTTAACATAATAACAAATTAAAATTGATTAAAACTAAGTTTGGAACACCAGGGAACATAACAAATGATTTTTAGGAAAACCATGAGGTTCTCTGTGTCCAATGCCTGCAAGGGGAGAAAGCTAGAATCCTTTGATTTTTTCAGAATTTGAAAATAAACATCATATAACAACTGCTTTCATTCCTAGGAATGAAAAATAACAATTTTTGAAGACATAGTAGTTTCTAAAACACTACAATAAAGTTAAAAACATCAGTTTTATATTACATTATTTTTAGTGAAATTAGTCATTTTTTGCACTATTTTTAATAAAATATCTAATTAAAAGTGATTAAAATTAAGTTTGGAACAACAAGGAACACAAAAAAAAAGATTTTTAGGAAAACCATGAGGTCCTCTGTGCCCGATGCCTGCAAGGGGAGAAAGCTAGAATCCTAAAAAAAAGTTATCAATTCTAGAGCCTAAGAGGAAAACAAGACAAATGTATATCTCCAAATAATTTTATGTGCTTCAGAAGAGCCCAGGAAAGTTTTTTGCATACATGAAACCACGCCCGTTTGCACATAAGCAGACATGGTTGCACACACGACTGCATGAAAGCACACGTGCATGCGAAGTCATCCTGTTGAGAATTTGAAAAGCCGCACCACGCCGCACTTGAAATAGCTCTTACATTAGTGGTAGACGCAGGAATCGCCGTTTTATTTACGCTCTTACCAACGCGATGGAAAGCAAAACAAAGCAAAGCAGAGCAAAACAAAACGAACAAACGAAAACCCTCACGTCCCGCACTTGCATATAACGCTGTTACGTGCCCAAGCGGTATTGTACGTCATCCTAGCACTGCACCCTGGGGCGTAAGGTATATGGGAACGAGCACACGCCACGAATCGTCTCGAATCACTCCCTACAGCTGTAAGGCGCCTTGAAGCGTGCACCCCCAACATTCTTCTTTGCGCATCTGTGAAAGGTAAACTCTTGAGCAAACTCTGAACCAGCTCTAAGGAAACTAATCTGATTAGACGTTACTTTGACTCATCTTTTTACTCTCAGTGCTGGATTGCTCAAACTCCAGCTAGGGTTAGGTTTAACATTCCCACACTATTTAGACACTTTGTTTACGCTCAGTGCTGGATTTTTGGAACTTCAGGACGAGTGGGAATTTTCTCCTATCTGTCAATTCTGTTTTGTTTTGGAGACTCTTGGCTGGCTATGTTGTACAGTGCAGCGTGAATGAAACATTTTCCAAAACTGTGTCAGCTCAAAAGTTGTAAGAAAACCTCTCCAGCTGCTTTAACTCTCTTCATTTTTGTCATTTAATGTGACAATCGATGTATAACAGGAGCCTCACATATGCAAATGGTGAGGCTCCAATTCGACACCACTTTACAGTATATGACAAAAGCATGGCAGACTGTGCCGGACCGGCAGATAACGTCCGCTTATTTTTACCATATTAAACATTGGAAATCCTCCCACTTGCATTTGTGACACTTGATTTTGGCTCCACCTAAGACACTCTTAAATCTTCAAACACTTTTCTCTTCTCCCGCAACACTCTTGTCTGTCGGCACTGTGTGGCAGCATTGCATGACAACCCATTTCACCACGGAAAGGAACCTAACAGCTTTGGTAAGAGAGGAGAAAAGGACCTGGCCCGTACGGGGATCGAACCCGCGACCTTGGTGTTATTAGTACCACGCTCTAACCAACTGAGCTAACCGGCCTCATGACAGTGCTCCTCTCTGTGCTGCAAAAAATCAAACTCAGGGAATTTCTTTTGTCCTCCTTTGAATAGAAAGCCGTGTAATTCAGTGTACGGGCTTTCTCGTGCAGTTTCATGGTTCTTGTAACCCAAATCCTACACTGGCCTGAAGTGCCCCCCCATTTCACAGCATTTTTCAGCTGATTTAAAATGTACCTAAAGGAGAAGCATTATTGAAGACCATCAATTATCAAGAGCTTTTGTCAAAGGTTTTGGTGGTCATTTTTAATGACCACAGAGCACTATGACCTCGGTTTTACATCTCATCCAAAAGACAGCGCCCTTTTACAACACAGCTTCTCGGTCACTATATTGGGAGATTGGGACCTGCACAGACCTCAGAGTGAGCGCCTCCCCGCTGGCCCCATTAACACCGCTTCCAGCTGGAAGCTTTGTTTTTCCCTGTAGCTCACCCTCATCCAGGTACTGACCTGGCTCACACCTGCTTAGCTTCAGTGGGTTTTCAGTTGCGAGTTGCAAAAGTTGGGATGCAAGTGATGGAGCCGCTCGCTGCAAAAGCCACTGCATTGGCCAGGAATCAAAACCAAGCCTCCTGCGTGGCAGGCGAGAGTTCTAACAATGAACCACCAATGCTCAGTGCCTGTACCTTCAAAAAAGACGCTTTTTTGGTGCTCTGTGCAAAAAGCGTCGACATCTGCTTCCAGCTGCAAAATGCCATCCGCGGACGCTGTGAATTTATTTATTTAGACACCGCTCAGAATCCCCTGTAAGATTCTCCTTCAATTCCGTTTTGCAGTGCTTTAGCTCTTTCAAAAGGCTTCGCTTTGCTAGTCACAATCCAAGGCTCGTGACAGCATCTGAAAACACTCACCACTGCGTTGGCCAGGGATCGAACCTGGGTCAACTGCTTGGAAGGTAGCTATGCTCACCACTATACCACCAACACACGCCCGCCGGAGCCCTCCAGGACACCACCAGAGAAAGCTCACGATTTCAGAAGCTGTCTCCGGGACGTGCTGATTCCACACATCCTGAATAAATCATGTTATTGTTAGTTGCTGTAGCTAGACGTTCAAATGAGTTTCATGGCCAGATGGACTGTTTCCTCAAGTGGTATAGTATTGCAGTAAGACAGCACGATGCCTGCAAGACTATGTCACGCTAAACACCACAGATTGTGTTTGTCCGTTCGTGTCAGTCGTCCTGCAGCCACGGGAAGTGGGACACAAACATGCTGCAATGCTTTCAAGACATTAGGATTTGTTTGTGCAACATCCGAGAAGAGTACTTGTGGCTTGAATGTGACTGAGCAAGGTGTTTAAAGACAGAGACTGAAAACTGTTAAAGGATGAGTCAAAGAAACGTCTAATCGGATTAGTTTCCTTAGAGCTGGTTCAGAGTTTGCTCAAGAGTTTACCTTTCACAGATGCGCAAAGAAGAATGTTGGGGGTGCACGCTTCAAGGCGCCTTACAGCTGAAGGGAGTGATTTGAGACGATTCGTGGCGTGTGCTCATTCCCATATACCGTACTCCCCGGGGTGCAGTGCTAGGATGACGTACAATACCGCTTGGGCACGTAACGGCGTTATATGCAAGTGCGGGACGTGAGGGTTTTGCGTTTGTTCGTTTTGTTTTGCTCTGCTTTGCTTTGTTTTGCTTTCCATCGCGTTGGTAAGAGCGTAAATAAAAAGGCGATTCCTGCGTCTACCACTAATGTAAGAGCTATTTCAAGTGCGCCGTGGTGTGGCTTTTCAAATGCTTAACAGGATGATTTCACATGCACGCGTGCTTTCATGCAGTCGTGTGTGCAACCATGTCTGCTTACGTGCAAACGGGCGTGGTTTTATGTATGCAAAAAACTTTCCTGGGCTCTTCTGAAGCACATAAAATTATTTGGAGATATACATTTGTCTTATTTTCCTCTTAGGCTCTAGAATTGATAACTTTTCATTTCATTTTTGGCATTTTTCATCATTTTCCAGAAAGTGGTTGCAAGCCCGATATCATGCGAAGAAACTTCAGGATTCGGGGATCAGTCAATGGATTTTCTTTAAAGTTGGATTTTTGCACTCTGTGGACCAAGAGATGTTGTTCTATAATGTTTTTTTTTTTCAAATTTAAAAATATCATTTTTTCATGGAGCTTTGAAGGGGATGGATTCACCCTCCTTTAGCCAGGACAGAGCTCCAGGAGCCTGGGTAGGATTCTACCTTTCTCCCCTTGCAGGCACCTGGCACAGAAGACATCATTTTTTTTTCTTAAAATCTTTTTTTTTGTGTTCCTTGTTGCTCCAAACTTAATTCTAATCACTTTTAATTTGAGATTATATTAAAAATAGTGCAATAAATGACTAATTTCACTAAAAATACTAAAAGTAATATAAAACGGATGTTTTTAACTTTATTGTAGTGTTTTAGAAACTAATATGTCTTCAAAAATGGTTATTTTTCACTCCTAGGAATGAAAGCTGTTGTTATATGATGTTTATTTTCAAATTTTGAAAAATCAAAGGATTCTAGCTTTCTCCCTTTGCAGGCATCGGACACAGAGAACCTCATGGTTTTCCTAAAAATCATTTTTTATGTTCCCTGGTGTTCCAAACTTAGTTTTAATCAATTTTAATTTGTTATGTTACAAACAGGGTAATAAATTCTTAATTGAACTATAACTAATTTCATATTGTCTGCTACAAAACTGATATTTTCAGCTCTATTGTAGAGATTCTAGAATCAACTAATAAAGAATTGAAATAAAAAAAGGCATAAGAAGACATTACCAACAACGACCACAAGATGGAGATATTGTCTAGACATTACCAACAACGACCACAAGATGGAGATATTTTCCAAAGAGGCAAGAAGGGCAAAGCTGCAATAAGGTAAAATCATTTTTTGAAAGAGATTGTTGTCAGAATGCACATCCGTATCCCAAACAGAATCTCTAGTAAAATATGATCATTTGTGAAACAGGCAAATGAGTGTCCGCTACAATATGATTGCTACATATCTGCATTTGTTGGTATTAAAGGAGTAAGAGTGCAGGGGGTTTAAACCTGCGATCCAGTGTGTTGAAGAATTTCACAACACTACCTCTAGCACATATGGAAATAAATAATGATTATTGCCCTGGGCATGTACTAAAAAATCAGTGAGCATATATATATATATCACTGGGTTGAAGCTAGAGACACAGAATAACTGCAAACACATCCTAAATACAGTGTTCCAGCACCTTTGACCTCATCCAGAACGTATCATTTCTTGAAAGGGATTGCTGTCCGAATGCACATCTGAATCCCAAACAGAATCTCTAGTAAAATACGATCACTTGTGAAACAGGCAAATGACTGTCTCAGGGGCCCATTTCTCATTGTCAGACACATGTATGCAATGCTTTCACTGTGCATTGAGCAATAGGGATCAAAAACTCCGCAGGTAAGGTTAGAAGTCATGTTCTATGATCATTTCTTTCAGCATAAGGGACTAAATATACTTAACGTATGATGCTAAAATGTTATTTTTACATATATTAATGTAATAAATGATTGCTTATGCTTTATAAACAATCTAATTATAATAAAAGCTTAAGTTTTGTATTTATCTTGTACCATAGAACATGATTTTCTTTGTATTTCAAGCCCACAAAGTGTCCAAATGATGCACTATATGATATAAGGAAGATTATCACATGCATATCGGTATTATCTTTCTTATGAAAATGCATTCCTTTCATTACCTTTTACTTTTTAAAATGAACTCAAATTGTGTATAATGTAATAATTTAAGTAGAATAGATTCAGGTAGAAAATATAGAGTCATGATGTTTATGTCTGACATCATTTCACATGGGTGAATTTTAAGCTAAGAAATAAAAACATTTACAATGAAGATACCATTGCTTAATTTTAAATGCCTTTAAAAAATAAATACCTCCTGAGAATAATTTGCCACTCAAAGATCCTTGGTAAGGTACTGTTTGAATCCAATCAGGAGAGGAGCATCCAGGGAGTGCTTTCTATAGAGTCCAGCTTGGGCCACTCTCTTCCGGAGAGCCTGCTGATACTTTTTAACTACTCAGGGCCTGTAAGGATATAAAACACCGGTTTAAACATTTTATACCTATAAGACAAATTAGCATTTTAGTAAAAAATAGATACATCTGAAAAATAAAAAGTCTTACTGCTGATAGAGTTCTTCAGAGCTCACATCTTCCCCTTCCTTATCCGCTTCTGTTTCAGTTTCTAGAGCAGCCTCTGGCATCTCTTCCTCCTGGACAGCGGCCTCTTGCTCAGGGCCGCTGGAACGTAGGTAGATTCTTTTCAACATGCTTTTACATAATATGTTGTAACAATGATTTCAAAAAGAAACTACAGAAGCGTTACAGATTAAAAATATCTCACCTTGCCGATGTGTCTTCAGGCTTCCCATGTACAAAAAGGCCCAAGGACTCTAGCAGTCTTACAACCACTATTCTGTTTGCCTCACCAGACACGATCTCTATTCTGTGGTAATCCACGATGACCCCGTTCTTCAGGTGATTCATCATGTGCTCCCTCGCCTGTTGAGAGGCCATCCTGATCTGTTCTGCCATGGCGTGCTTCATACACGCCCTCTTCAAGTGAGCAGGAAGCTGATCAAAAGTATTCAGGCAAATCTTGCACACCAGGGGAATCCTCGCGGGTTTCCTTTGAAAATAAATAATACCATCTGTGTATAGAAACAAGCTAAGACTGATTTATTAAATTATCCTTAAAATTCTCTCTCATAGTTTGAGCATAATGATTTTATTGCATTTATATAAGAATTGCTCATTGCTCCAAAATAAATAATGGTTTCATAAAAAAGTGAACACTTACTTGGTCTCAGTCACAGACTTTCCAATAGAAGCCATTGTGGAGATCAGCAACTGCAGGTCCTAGAAGTGGGGAAGGAATTTTAAAAGAGAAATTGAATTACAATACAGAAGGAATGGCTGAGGGATCACTGAAATATATATATATACAAATTCCAAAGACTGAGTCCATATAGAAACAACTACCTTTCATTTTCAGTATAAGAAAAAAAAACATTATCTTCCAAAGCATCATAAAATTGTCCCTTCTTCCAGACTCTACTTCTCTCTTGTAGTAGTATAGCAGACCTTTCAAGGTGAGCAGATAACAGAGTCCGAAATGAGCTTCCTCCATCAAGCAAAGTACCTAAACATTACTCTGTCTTCATAAAAGCGCCCCTGTAATAAATAAAATAAATCCGAAATCAAGAGGGCAGTTGCCTACTTAAATACAAGAAGTCATCAATTTTAACCTAGTAACACATTAAAGGCTGCATCTATACAAGTACGATTCTAGAAATGCTCACCAGATTACGTTTTAAGAAGGAACTGCGCCTCAGGTTCCTCCGAGATCTTAACTCGGATCGCAGGATTCAGAGTCCGGAGTGCGGACTGATGGCGCACGGAGGGCCCATATACTGTGGATCCCTCAGTGATCTTCCGCGTATTCAAACCGCCAGCGTGTGACTCCCCTGTCCCCGTGACCTCATTGCTCTGCTCTCGCCTCTGAGCCCGACTCACGGTAAAGTGGAAAAAAATGTGCCCTCGACGTGAGGTTTACTCTGGAGCGAGCCGGTGTTGAGCATAGCTGCTTCCAAGCAGTTGACCCAGGTTTGATTCCTGGCCAACGCAGTTAAGAATGTTTTCAAATGCTGTAATGAGCCTTGGATTGTGACTAGCAAAGCGAAGCCTTTTGAAAGAGAAAAAGATAAAGAGATTACTTTTAAACCTTACCTCTGGTATCTTTAATCCCTATTGCTCAACGCATGGTGAAAGTATTGCATAAATGTGTCTGAAAATGAGCAATGGGCACCTGAGAGACTCATTTGCCTGTTTCACAAATGATCATATTTGACTAGAGATTCTGTTTGGGATTCAGTTGTGCATTCTGACAGCAATCCCTTTAAAAAAACTATACATTCTGGATGAGGTCAAAGGTGCAGGAACACTGTATTTAGGATGTGTTTGCAGTTATTCTGTGTCTCTAGCTTCAACACAGTGATATATATATATATGCTCACTGATTGTTTGGTACATCCCCAGGGCAATAATCATTATGAGGATTTATTTCCAGATGTGCTAGGGGTAGTGTTGTGAAATACTTCAACACACTGGATCGCAGGTTTAAACCCCTTGCACTCTTACTCCTTAAAAACCAACAAATGCAGATATGTAGCAATCATATTGTAGCAGACACTCATTTGCCAGTTTCACAAATGATCATATTTTACTAGAGATTCTGTTTGGGATACGGATGTGCATTCTGACAGCAATCTCTTTCAAAAAATGATTTTACCTTATCGCAGCTTTGCCCTTCTTGCCTCTATAGACAATATCTCTATCTTGTGGTCGTTGTTGGTAATTTCTAGACAATATCTCCATCTTGTGGTCGTTGTTGGTAATGTCTTCTTATGCCCTTTTTTATTTCAATTCTCTATTAGTTGATTATAGAATCTCTACAATGGAGTTGAAAACATCAGTTTTATAGCAGACAATATGACATTATTTATAGTCCAATTAGAAACTTATTACCCTGTTTTTAACATAATAACAAATTAAAATTGATTAAAACTAAGTTTGGAACACCAGGGAACATAACAAATGATTTTTAGGAAAACCATGAGGTTCTCTGTGTCCGATGCCTGCAAGGGGAGAAGCTAGAATCCTTTGATTTTTTCAAAATTTGAAAATAAACATCATATAACAACAGCTTTCATTCCTAGGAGTGAAAAACAACCATTTTTGAAGACATAGTAGTTTCTAAAACACTACAATAAGTTAAAAACAACCGTTTTATATTACATTATTTTTTGTGAAATTAGTCATTTTTTGCACTATTTTTAATAAAATCTCTAATTAAAAGTGATTAAAATTAAGTTTGGAACAACAAGGAACACAAAAAAAAAATATTTTAAGGAAAAAAATGATGTATTCTGTGCCAGGTGCCTGCAAGGGGAGAAAGCTAGAATCCTACCCAGGCTCCTGGAGCTCTGTCCTGGCTAAAGGAGGGTGAATCCATCCCCTTCAAAGCTCCATGAAAAAATGATATTTTTAAATTTGAAAAAAAAAAAACATTATAGAACAACATCTCTTGGTCCACAGAGAGCAACAATCCAACTTTGAAGAAAATCCATTGACTGATCCCCGAATCCTGAAGTTTCTTCGCATGATATCGGGCTTGCAACCACTTTCTGGAAAACAATGAAAAATGCCAAAAATGAAAAAGAAGTTATCAATTCTAGAGCCTAAGAGGAAAACAAGACAAATGTATATCTCCAAATAATTTTATGTGCTTCAGAAGAGCCCAGGAAAGTTTTTTGCATACATGAAACCACGCCCGTTTGCACGTAAGCAGACATGGTTGCACAAACGACTGCATGAAAGCACGCGTGCATGCGAAGTCATCCTGTTGAGCATTTGAAAAGCCGCACAACGCCACACTTGAAATAGCTCTTACATTAGTGGTAGACACAGGAATCGCCGCAGGAATCAAAATTGAACCTAGTTGCCACATCACATACATCCTGTTCAATGATAAAAAGGTAACATCTATCCTCGCTCCAGAGTAAATCTCACGTTGAGGGCATATTTTTTTTCCACTTTACCATGAGTCGGGCTCGGCTGCACAGAGGCGAGAGCAGAGCAATGAGGTCACGGGGACAGGGGAGTCACACGCTGGCGGTTTGAACACGCGGAAGATCACTGCGGGATCCACAGTATGTGGACCCTCCGTGCGCCATCAGTCCACACTCCGGGCTCTGAATCCTGCCATCCGAGTTAAGATCTCGGCGGAACCTGAGGCACAGTTCCTTCTTAAAACGTAATCTGGTGAGCATTTCTAGAATCGTACTTGTATAGATGCAGCCTTTAATGTGTTGCTAGGTTAAAATTGATGACTTCTTGAACTTCAGTAGGCAGCTGCCCTCTTGATTTCGGATTTAATTTCTTTATTACAGGGGCGCTTTTATGAAGACAGAGTCATGTTCAGGTACTTTGCTTGATGGAGGAAGCTCATTTCGGACTCTGTGATCTGCTCACCTGGAGTCTGGAAGAAGGGACAATTTTATGATGCTTTGGAAGATAATGTTTTTTTTTTCTTTGAAATCGAAATGAATCAGAATATCAATGCAAAAGACAAACTCTTGGTTTGGTTTAAAGACATATGGTTTTAAAACAGACAAAATGTAGAAAACAGGTGTTTCTCACTTTTGGAAAAGAATGGACCGGGGGTAATATTTTACTAGTTGCAGTGCTGAGCTCACTGGGTTACAGTCCTGCAGTATCACACTAGAGCCAGTGGCGCAATGAATAAAGCGTCTGACTACGGATCAGGGGATTGCAGGTTCGACTCCTGTCTGGCTCGGCTGGTTTTTAAACGCATCGGGCTACTCCCCAAAGTAGTCTGTGCTACTTACTGCATTGTAATCGTACTCAGTAAGAGATTTCCTTCATGTAAATGAACTGCACCTGACAGCTTTAGAAAAACACCTGGGCTCAGTACGGTGCTGAGAGCTCAGCGTTGCTGTTGTTCTAATTAGCACGCACTGCATCGGCTATGAACCCGAACTTTTCAATTATTCCGATCAGTAAGTCAACACGTAGTCCACATGAAAGGTAGAAATATTCTCTTGTCTGTCTCTTGTTTTTATAGAACTGAATGTCCCTGACAATGTACTGTTAGTTTTAATTGAAGAACGGCATTTGTGTTCAAATATACCAGACAAGTTTACGTAACTGCTCATGCGACACTCAGTTGTAATTAGTCAAGAAATAAAGTCGAACAACAGCTGCGGGTTTGATTCTGAACGTATGAGATTGCAGCGCCTTTTACTTTCATTGACAAATGATAAAGATTCGAAGAAAGATCCTTCAGACCAGCAAGCAAACCCACGGCTATTTCGGTTTTCTATCTAGGCAACGTTGGTGTCTGCAATAGCATACATGAAAGCGTGATGCAATTTCTGTGGCTACATTTGTTGCACGTCATGCACAGTAAGAGTGTTTCTAACACCAAATAAAAAGTCAACAATTAGCGATCACGCCTTCTCCTCAGTTAACCCACTGAAACCCTTGCTGTTAACAGTTCTTTACTGCGTGCTTTAGGAGCACCTACATATCGTGTCGGTTCTTTCAGCTTTATTCATTAGGTTTTCAAAGGCATAAGCAGAGCACCAGAGGTGCGAAGGCAAAGTGTGTGGTTATCTGAAGAATTGATGTCCATGGCAGCGGGTCCAAGCAATTTCGCATTGTTATAGTACCAGGAAAGGAGAAGCGGCACTTCGCCTCTGCCGCACAGGCACAAAGCGACGTGCGGCAAACGCCGGAGTCGGCAGGTTTCGAACCTGCGCGGGGAAGCCCTAACGCATTTCGAGCCCATCGCCTTAACCACTCGGCCACGACAAAAGCGAGCCCATCGCCGCCGCATTCCTCCTATAATCAAACACGGACTGCGAGGTGGCTGCGGAAACCTTTTTAAAGTTGCTCTCCGTTAAAGAAAAATACCTTTCACAAGATACGTGCCGGCAGACAGACACGCCTCAGAGGGTTTAAGGCTGGCTTCACGTTCAAATGATAAAGTCCCCCCGTCCGGATGTCAAAATGCAACTTTGGCAGACAGAACAAACATCAACAAACCACAAATGTGGACAAGGATTTTACAAGCTGCACCACACTACACTTTCAAAAGCATTTACGTTCGTGTTAGACGCAGGACTTGCCTTTGATTTGCGCGCTTACGAACGCCATGGAAAACGAAACAAAACTAAAGCCCTCAGCTCCTGCACGTGATTATAATGCCGTTACGTGTCGAAGCAGGAATTTACGTCATCCTGCTGCTGGTGTCTCGCTTGCGTTTCGGGCTGAGAAAGGGACGCGTCACTTTAGGCAGGGGGCGCTGGAGAGAGGAACAAAGGGCGCGATGAAACAAAATACCGAAACCCGGGATCTTTAGATCTTCAGTCTAACGCTCTCCCAGCTGAGCTATTTCGGCGGTGCACAGAGCCCGCAGCCACCTGCTCCAGCCTTCCTGTGTTGCGGCATGAGCGCACCAAGAGTAGCGGGAGAGTGTTGCAGGAACGTCACTCAGAAGGAAAGCCACCCAGGTGTGCCCTCTGATCTCTGTCCAGGGCATCTTCCTCGCATGGACTCCTGCCTTCGACGGGCAGGAAACAATTAGCAAGAACAGAACAACACCCCATGGGTGTCTCATGACCACACCTTAGGTTGTGACACGTGCAGGTGTGAGGGGTTGCCGGGCTACTTTGGAGCAGAGCTGTGCAGAGACCTGAGCTGCTGTTGCTGCAGACGCTGTCTTTTCTGCACTCGGGGTAGGAGTGAATGTTGAGTTGCCCTTAGAAATGAAGCAGAGCACTTCAACGGCACGGGTGTGTGTGTGTGTGCGTGCGCCCTGGTGATTCTGGGAGACAGATCGAACCTGGGCTAAAAGAGAGGAGGCTTAGCCCTCTTCCATTTGCTACTTCAAAGTTGTACAACCCATTTGTATCTGCTAGGCAGCGCAGTCGTCGTGCACAAAGAACGCTTTGAAAAGCGTCCAAAGCAAGTCATTCCGAGTTGGTCGTTTGTGTTTTCCGTTCAGACGCGAAATGCTGAAATGATCTCTCGGCTCCTCGGTTGTCATTTCTGCTCCGTAAAGGAATCACAGCACGCGTCGCCTTCCAGCACGCTGGGTTGGGACACGATGCCGGGGGTCGGAGCGTGCGATGTCTTCCTCATTAGTATTGTGGCAAGTATCCCCGCCTGTCACGCGGGAGACCGGGGTTCGATTCCCCGATGGGGAGTAGCTTTTCTTTTACCTCCTTAGACAAAGGACTGCCTTTCACTTCTCTGTTTTCTAACACAGCGTCGTGCACCTTTTCATTGCTCTCGCTTTCAGAGCCTCCGCACGGCACACGACTCGACATCAGGAAGCACATTGAAGTGAAAGCAGGGAGCGCTGCGACATGCACTGTGCAGATCCCGCCACACTAAGAGGTGAGTGGGTCTGTTCGATGCACAAAGAACGCTTTGATAAGCGTCAAAGGCAAATCATTCCGAGTTGGTCGTTTGTGTTTTCCGCTCGGACGCGAAATGCTGAAATGATCTCTCGGCTCCTCGGTTGTCATTTCTGCTCCGTAAAGGAATCACAGCACGAGTCGGCTTCCAGCACGGTGGGTCGGGACACGATGCCGGGGGTCGGAGAGAGAGATGTCTTCCTCGTTAGTATAGGACCTGTCACCTGTCCCCACCTGTCACGCGGGAGACCGGGGTACATCAGGACGCGCATTGAAGTGAAAGCAGGATGCGCTGCGACATGCACTGTGCAGATCCCGCCACACTAAGAGGTGAGTGGGTCTGTTCGATCACAGCGCTAGGCGAATCCCCAATCCCCTTTTGTGCGTGGCGACAGAAGAAGTCTGGTCTGTTTCCGCCCGGTTTCGATCCGGGGACCTTTCGCGTGTGAGGCGAACGTGATAACCACTACACTACGGAAACTGTGGTCAGATGTGCCCAGCGGCCCAGCGCTGAGCTTCACCAATGCGATTCAGCTGCTTCCAGTGCCTTTATTGGGGTGCGCTGATGGACCGTGCTCTCTCTCCAGAGACCAGCACGCCTGTCATGGACGGAGCAGGAAAGACGGCGCCACATTCTACAGCCCTCTCCACGCAATCGACGAAATCGGGCTACTGAAGTAGAGAAAATCGCCTCTCCAGAAAGTGCAAATATCATCTTGGAGAGTATAAATCCTATTGCCGAAGGTCAGCCCTGTCTACCAGAGTGACCTTCCACCTCCTGCAGCGATGGTCAGCTCGTCTCACACGCGAGAAGTTTCGGCTGGAAACAAGCGCCCCCTCTTCTCGCACGTTTTGCACGTTGAGTAGTTTTAATGCGGCTCCTTCGTACACAGTGCTGATCTTTTGGAAAGCAGGAGGCAAAATTGACACGTTCCCATACCGGGAGTCGAACCAGGGCCGCCTGGGTGAAAACCAGGAATCCTAACCGCTAGACCATATGGGAGTGCACAACCCTGCTGTTCCGGGCATCATGCAAGCAAACTACATAAATATGAGAAAACACGCAAGAGAGTTGTCACTCAGAGTGTCGAAGGGTCGATGTATACTGGGGCTCAGTTGAAATGCAACGTCAGGACTTTTCCGAATTATGTCACACGAAGAGAGCACAGCCTTTTCCGCCCTGCCACGTGTGTATCGGTAACTCGCCGTGATCGTATAGTGGTCAGTACTTTGCGTTGTGGCCGCAACAACCCTGGTTCAAATCCGGGTCAGGGCAGAATAGGGGCGTCTGCTTTTACTACTTGCATGAATGAAGGCAAAAAAAAGCCAATCGATGTGAACGAACGGCGCTTTACAGAGGAGTACTGCCTGACTGGATCGTTGATGAACGACAGAGGCCACTCCGACCTCTTCTCGGGTTTCTTCAATGACTTACTAAGGATCTTCTTCACATTCGCCCATGCAGGGGAAGCCAGTTACACCAAAGCAAACGCAGGAAAGTGCATTTCATGCAGAGACCAGGAGGGACCTGTTTACACCAAGAGTGGTCGGAGTATGGAACAATGCGCCCAGCCCTGTTGCTGGAGTCGATTCTTGATTAGATCTTGGGCTCACTAAGAGGCCCCCACTGGGTACTAATCTTTCTGTTGTTCTCGCAGGTGTTGCGCTGCTTTTGAGCTGATAGAGCTCGTCTTGGTCTGTCGGGACAGCCCAATTGCAAATGATCGGCTCCAGGTACAGAAAAAACATGCGTTTGGTACAAGAGTGCATGAAGGCACCGGAAATACATTGGGAACAAATGACTGGTGGTTCAAGACCTCTGTGAAGTGCAGGAGCGTGCAAGAAGAGGCTGTTTGCACCCAGTCTCGAACCGGGGACCTTTCGCATGTTAGGCAAACGTGATAACCACTACACTACCTGTAGGGTTTGTTGCTGGTGTCTCGCTTGCGTTTCGGGCTGAGAAAGGGACGCGTCATTTTAGGCAGGGGGCGCTGGAGAGAGGAACAAAGGGAGCGATGAAACAAAATTCCGAAACCCGGGATCGAGCCAGGGACCTTTAGAACATACTTTCACGAATCGTTAGAATATGTGCGTTTGATCATCAATTGCTTAACAACCACATTCGTTCGACTTGAGCCATCAAGCTCATAGTTTTCAAATCTTGAAAGCTGTCATTGAGCACATCATAGTCTGCAGTACGCCCCGTAACTTGCGTACTTCAACAGAAAGAAGAGCAGACAGCTCCATAAATATGCGAGGCGCAGAGAGTGCAAGGCGAGCCGCACACGTTTCGGTGGCTGAGAGAGGGCAGTTTTTGCTTCTGCATTTCCCAAGTAAGGACGCATGACAACAAGCGATCGCGGTGCTCATTTACGACATAGTGGTGATGAGTTTTCAGTACGTGTTCTTTTGAACGAGCAATGAGGTTGCTGCCTTGGACAGCTGACTGCACGCTCTCATTGTGCCACGTGATGAGTATTCACCAGGCTCGTTCAGTCATTAGTCACATTCCATCGTTTGCCATAAGCAGATGCTGCAAGGTGATGTGGATATCAGTCCCCAGTCTTGTGGACGAGGACAAAAAGAGCACACAAGAGCTCAGCCGGGAGTTGAACCCGGGACCTCCCACACCCTAAGCGAGAATCATACCCCTAAACCAATGAGCCACGGCAGCGCTTTCTATTTTATTCTGTCAGCGAGCTTGAGGACGGGGGAGAGGCGTCATTCGCTCGTCCAGTCAGACCTTCATCAATAAGTCAAGAAAGCCGCAATTACACGACTGCCTTGCAGACGAAGGGCAGTGAACTGCACCCGGTAAGAGGGGAACAAGCGGCACTAGGCGACACCGAGGCATGAGCCCCAGTGAGGGGGGTTAGGTTGCATGGTACAGCGCTCGCTTTGCACGCGAGAGGTAGCGGGATCATTTCCCACATCCTCCAGGTGTGTGTTTAGAGCTTGATGTGCCGAAAGGTGTCCTTTAGCCTGTGGTCACACCTTGCATGGAGAGCGTCATGCAGCTGTCAATCATTTCGCAGCCACACCCCTCTTCATCTTCTCTCTGCCTTAAGTGTCTCCGCCACTCTCTCTTGACATTTCATGTCAGCATGTCAGAAGTCCGAGTGACGTTTTTAATGGCTGAGTGAGGGCACGATGCTGAAGCAGAGAGGCCACTTCAGCCAGAGAGACTTGTGCTAGGTGAGATCTGAAAAACGGACTCGCAACAGAAACAGACCAAAAAAGTATCGGTGAGATCAAAAGGCAAATGCAACATCCAGCAGAGGGCGTCTAAAGATTAGGGAACGGGCGACTGAAATCCATATGAGGCAAACTTTCCGGCTGTGCACTGCAGCTGGCCTCGTTGGCGTAGTTGGTAGCGCGTCAGTCTCATCATCTGAAGGTCCTGAGTTTGATCCTCACACGGGGCAGGGCTGCTTCCTCTCTTGCTCTTTTCAAACACTTGCGGCAACTGTTCGCTCATAACCACGTCTGGAATGCGTGACCTTTACACGGGGGAGAAGCAACGCCGCATCCCTTTTCTAAAGAACATTCACATTCAGAAATAAGTCAAGAAATTTGCCATTACTTTTGCTGTCAGCCTGCCCATGTTGCCAAAGAAAGATTCACTCGGCGTCAACATGACAGAACAGCGATCACTTGAAAACACTGTTCCACACTCCGTAAGCAAGAACTTCAGTGTTTGCAGTCACCCGATATGCCGATAGTCAAAGGAGCACAAAACACGAAGCGTCAAAAGACAAGATGAGTTGATGGAAAGAGCTTTGAATTGATGAGCACAAAAGTTCAGCTCGTACAATAGGCAACGAAGGTCCCGGCGTCATCATCGCACTTGAAAGGACTGCCTTGCAGACTAAGGGCAGTGGGAGGTTGCTGTTTTGAGATGGAGGCATTGGGATGGTGGGCCGAGATCTATTCTTCTTAAGGAATTCTTCATCGTGAAAGATCGGTCCACAGGTCATCCAAAGAACTTACAAATTTTTTGGACTCAGGGAATCACGTGCTTCCGGAAGGGAGTGAAGTGCTCAAACACATGACATGCCCCCTTGATCTCACATGCACAATTCTGCTGCAACATGCACAGCTACCGTCCACACCAGGCAGTGGGGCTTCAGCAGAATTTGCTACGCCACCTGCAATTACATATCCAGCTGCACACATATACATGGCCCCTCTGTCCTTTTCAGGATCTCAAAAAAAAGCATAGCGTGGTTTTCCTGCAACCTGATTGACCGCATCTCCCTCAGAATGTGCCCCGTTGCATTCATTGCTGAAGCAGGACGGAGGCTAACGGGCATGCCAGAACAGTTAGGCTCAGCGATCTCTCCAAAATAATGCGGTTGTAGTGGAAGAAATATGGTTTAAATTGTACCTTGGTATTTCAAACTCTCTCTAGAATGTTATCCATTTCTATTTTATTTTGACAGGAACTGGCTAATGACACTAGATGAAAAGAGAAGAAAGAAAACACAACGTTTCGGCCGTGGAGCCTTCTTCAGGTGTGAGGGCTCCACGGCTGAAATGTTGTGTTTTCTTTCTTCTCTTTTAAGCATGGAATAGACCTATTACTTGTTCCTTTGCAGCCTACGCATGCTGACACAGCTCCCCACCTGAACTGCTAATGATGCCTGGTAGTTTGTGGTACTTGGGTATTGTCTTATGTTTGCTCAAACTGCATATGTGTGATTGCATATTTTTAGGTATTTTCATATGTCAATATTTAATTCACTGACATTCCTGTATGCTTGGAAGAAAGGTAGATTGGATTTGGCACAGGACGCCTGCCCATATTTGTTGATCATTGTTGGGCTGGAAAAACAATGATAAAAAGTGTATGAAAAAAGCTCTCTCCAATATTTCCCTTCTCTTTGCCATGGTTACACTGCCCGTTCTTTCCGTCTTTTGTCCTTCTACAAAGATTCCAGGGCTCTTTTTCCACCATAATATCAGAATTTTTTTTTTCTCTTTTAAAGGCTGTAGGTGGGGTGTGATGGACTGTACCACTATCATCGAAGATTTTTTCAGGACACATCGCAGTTCCATAGTAGAATTTATCAATAGTACAATTCCATAGGACATTATTTACCAACATATTACCCAGTGTGAGACTCTGCCAGTAAACCTCAGAGCATTGAGTTCTCCACTGATAAAGATGGCTGTCTGAAGTCATGAAATCCACTGCTGGGATGCCTGAGAGACAGTAATTGAATCTTGGCTGGAATTAGGCTTTCTATTAGTGTTGATCTTTGGGAATTATGTGGTAAAAAGGGAAAACTCCTTTACTTTAGTCACTTTGAATGTTCACATGTACAGAACCTGCAAAACTAAGCAATGAAAAAAATCCATCACCACTCTCATGATAGCATAACTCATAGTCTCTGCTGTTATGTAACAATACACACTTTCAATTTTCTTATCGCCTGTCTCCAGAGAGAATGTTGTTAGTGCTGATGACCTTCAATAAGACCTTGTTGACTCAGATTGATTTTGTTCTCAGATTATTCCTGGCAGGACTGAGTTTCTAGGAAATGAAAAGTGAAAGAAAAAGTACAGAAGATCAGCCCTTGAATATACAACATTGTGCAGTGAGATTTTTAAATGTATTAGCTGCTATCCTGTGCTAGAGCCTGTCGTGGTAAGCAGTGGATGACAGGATCTAGCACAGATACTAATGAAACACTGTTAATGAAAGATAAAACACTTGAGTCTTATTTTAGTTTTCCATTTCCCTTTCATTTGTGATGTACTGTACAACAGGCCACAGAACATGCACAAAAACAGATACAATATGCACACATTCACACCAGGCAATGACAGTCTGCCCAGTCAGAATCTGAGCTGAGGTATCAGAATTCTGAATTCCCTGAATTCTGTCATGGATCATCCACAATAAGGGCAATGTTAGAACACGAGGATCCCCAGGAGAGAGCCTAGTAACATAAATCTTGGAGCAAAAGCAGATGATTAACTTCATAGTTTGTGTGGTTAAGCCAAAGTTGAGCATGAGGATATGTGAGTCACCATTCTTAGAAATGGATCCAACTTCAGACAGGCGTCAAAAGTAAGAGTATACAGTGCTGGGGCAATGACACTTCAATGTTCAGAAGGATAACAAGAGTTTTAATGCATTGAAATTGATTTTCTGGTGATGCACACTGTCCTGGAACTATTAATTTTTTAAGGATCACTAACTGACGTCAGACAGCTGCCAATTCTCCAGACTGGAAGGATGAACAGTTTATCCTCCTAGGTACCATATTTCCATATTTCGAAGCATTGGAATAATACATGTCATACAGCAACATAAAAACAGGAAGACAAGTATCACAGCCCCTATAATCGGTGTTAGTAACTTAAAAGAAAAACATTCCCCCTGGCCCAAACAGTGATTCTAACCAGGAGAGAAAAGCCGGTGTATCTTTTATGCCTCTCTCTTTATTCACCTTGTCTTTTAGTTCTTTCAAATGCTGAATAGCGAGCGTAAGATTTCCGTAATCATAGTCATTAGCTGGAATATATGTACAACAGGAGTCTCCTACTAAAGCATAGACTCCTCCAGATGCTGCATTTTGAAGGTCCAGCACGAACCTGTTCTGAAGTGCCATTAATCTAACTCCCCTTAATTCTTGTTTGATAGCGTCTAAGCCTTCTAACGTGATATTAATAAAAGAGTACATTTCATAAAAAGTCGCATGGGTGAGGCTGTAGAATGAGGCATTAAAGCACATATATAACAAGATGCATTAAATTTCTTTAACTTTACAGTATGATTTATAAATTTATACCACAAATTACTCATATCCCCCTCATTATCAGTTTCATTCAGCCAGTTTGTATACAAAGACGCTTCGTGTTTAGTTTCTTCCTCTTTTGGGGTGGTGACAGGCTTCTACATAAAAAGGAAAAAGGCTTAGCACATCAGTCCCAAGCAGGTTATCCCCATCTGTCCTTGTGGAGACATCACTCCTGCACTTTGCTCAGTTCGTTTGTGACCTTTTTACAGTGGGAAGCATGAATCCAGGGCACCATTTCTGTGACCTTCACAGCAGTGGCAGTGGTCAGCAGCACCTGGTACAGCCCCCTCCACCTGAGTGAACACCATTTCTTTTTCCTGAAGTCTTTCACCAGAATCCAGTCTCCTTATTCACTCATTAGTTCTTACAGCACAGGTAAATCCCTGTGGGCTGGAGCCCAGCATAATCCTAGGCTTTTTTGGTCAACATTGGTCAACAGATTGGTCAACAACTGGGTAATAACTCTTAGAAAAATCTACAGATTGTTCCCCTGCCTCAGCTGTGACGTTTTGTAGAACAATTCTAGCTGAAGTTGTAAAATTTCTCTTTGTTCCGTTCCTGCAAAACATCTTATTATGAACAAACAAACCACAATAATCATTTGCATCTAGGGGAATCACTCCCAAGGGTAACCCCCCTTAAAGCTATATTGTTCTACCCATCAGGTTCTGCCACTAGATAAGAGAACCTTTCCCATGAAATCATTTTTTGACCTTCATGATCCCTTCAGGGCGTACAATTAGCACAGAAGCAGCAGCTTTAGTCCACATGTTTTTCAAACAGGATATTAACGATATGATCATAACGAATAATACCAGACCCACAAATATGTATTGAACCAGAGACCCTCTCCATGTTCCTAGCACAGACTGTAGCCATGCACCAATACCCCAATCATCTGGATTGCAGGATTTACGAAGAAAATTATTTTCGCAGTAATTAATTTATTATATTTACTATATTTATTATACACGTGTAAATTAATTACTGCGAAAATAATTTACTTCGTACACTGTGCAGAGTGCCGTATACTCCTAGTTGCGGCACACACGATACATACAGTAAAAAGCCTCAGGCACTGTGTTAGATGTGTTTTCGACGTTATATATGCGTTTATTAATGTCGTCGATTTTACGGTTGCAATTCGACGTTGATTATACGTCGAGGCGACGTATATATACGTATAGCCGTATTTTCGCCGTGAATATACGTATATTCGACGAATCAATGCCCACTGGGTAAACTCTTGAGCAAACTCTGAACCAGCTCTAAGGAAAAGAATCCGATTAGACGTTACTTTGACTCATCTTTTTACGCTCAGTGCTGGATTGCTCAAACTCCAGCTAGGGTTAGGGTTAGCATTCCCACGCTACTTAGACACTTTGTTTACGCTCAGTGCTGGATTTTGGGAACTTCAGGACGAGTGGGAATTTTCTCCTATCTGTCAATTCTGTTTTGTTTTGGAGACTCTTGGCTGCCTATGTTGTACAGTGCAGCGTGAAGGAAACATTTTCCAAAACTGTGTCAGCTCAAAAGTTGTAAGAAAACCTCTCCAGCTGCTTTAACTCTCTTCATTTTTGTCATTTAATGTGACACTCGATGTATAACTGGAGCCTCACATATGCAAATGGTGAGGCTCCAGTTCGACACCACTTTACAGTATCTGACAAAAGCATGGCAGACTGTGCCATGACCGGCAGATAACTTCCGCATATTTTTACCATATTAAACATTGGAAATCCAACCACTTGCATTTGTGACACTTGATTTTGAATCCACCTAAGACACTCTTAAATCTTCAAACACTTTTCTCTTCTCCCGCAACACTCTTGTCTGTCGGCACTATGTGGCAGCGTTGCATGACAACCCATCTCACCACGGAAAGGAACCTAACAGCTTTGGTAAGAGAGGAGAAAAGAACCTGGCCCGTACGGGGATCAAACCCGTGACCTTGGCCATATTAGCACCACGCTCTAACCAACTGAGCTAACCGACCTCACGACGGTGGTCCTCTCTGTGCTGCAAAAAATCGAACTCAGGGAATTTCTTTTGCCCTCCTTTGAATAGAAAGCCGTGTAATTCAGTGTACGGGCTTTCTCGTGCAGTTTCATGGTTCTTGTAACCCAAATCCTACACTGGCCTGAAGTGTCCCCCTATTTCACAGCATTTTTCAGCTGATTTAAAATGTACCTAAAGGAGAAGCATTATTGAAGACCATCAATTACCAAGAGCTTTTGTCAAAGGTTTTGGTGGTCATTTTTAATGACCACAGAGCACTATGACCTCGGTTTTACATCTCATCCGAAAGACAGCGCCCTTTTACAACACAGCGTCTCCGTCACTATGCTGGGACATCGGGACCCGCACAGACCTCAGGGTGAGCGCCCCCCCGCGGGCACCATTAACACCGCTTCCAGCTGGAAGCTTTGTTTTTCCCTGTAGCTTACACTCATCCGGGTACTGACCTGGCTCACACCTGCTTAGCTTCAGTGGGTTTTCAGTTGCGAGTTGCAAGGGGATGCAAGTGATGGAGCCGCTCGCTGCAAAAGCCACTGCATTGGCCGGGAATCAAACCCAAGCCTCCCGCGTGGCAGGCAAGAATTCTACCACTGAACCACCAATGCTCAGTGCCTGGGCCTTCAAAAAAGACGCTTTTTTGGTGCTCTGTGCAAAAAGCGTCGACATATGCTTCCAGCTGCAAAATGCCATTCGCGGATGCTGAAGAATTTATTTCCAAGGCAGCGGGTACAAGCGATTGGGCGTTTTAAGACCACCAGGAACAGCAAAGAGGCGCGCTTCTTTGCTTGCGCCGGAACACACCGACTGGAGGCGGACAACGTAATCGGCAGGATTCGAACCTGCACGGGGAGACCCCAATGGATTTCTAGTCCATCGCCTTAACCACTCGGCCACGACTACAGCAAGCCCCGCTGCCGCTGCGTTCTTGCTACAATCTTACATGGATCGCGAGGCGCCGGCGGAAGCCTATTTCAAAGTCGTTCTCCGTTTCAAAAAAACATTTCCAAAATACAAGCCTTGCAGACAGACACGCCTCAGAGGACTTAAGGGTGGCTTCATGTCGGAATGATAAAGTCTCCCCGTCCGGACATGAAAATGCCACTTTGTTACACACAAAAAAAGAATCAACAACAGAGAAATGCCCACAAGCATTTGAAAAGCCGCACCACGTCGCACTTGAAATAGCTCTTACATTAGTGGTAGACGCAGGAATCGCCTTTTTATTTACGCTCTTACCAACGCGATGGAAAGCAAAACAAAGCAAAGCAGAGCAAAACAAAACGAACAAACGAAAACCCTCACGTCCCGCACTTGCATATAACGCCGTTACGTGCCCAAGCGGTATTGTACGTCATCCTAGCACTGCACGCCGGTGCGTATGGTATATGGGAACGAGCACACGCCACGAATCGTCTCGAATCACTCCCTACAGCTGTAAGGTGCCTAGAAGCGTGCACCCCCAACATTCTTCATTGCTCATCTGTGAAAGGTAAACTCTTGAGCAAACTCTGAACCAGCTCTAAGGAAACTAATCCAATTAGATGTTACTTTGACTCATCATTTAAGGGATCCTTGTTAATTGGAGAAATCAATGATTTCGAATGAATTCTGAATGCGTTAAAAGACAGCTATACACAGAAAACATGCAGGACACTGCTCATGATGTTTCCCTAGCCGAAACAGTGCGTTTTTCCAAGCCATCTGACCAAGCCTGCCCACTGAAAACTGCAGGAGATCGTGTAAAGACGTTCAAGTTTGTAACTACTGCACGCACAGGAAGCAGAATAAATTCCTCTATTCAAACTGTCAAAGGTTTGCTTTGCGAACGCTGCAGGACATCGCACAATCTCTTTTGAACAGGGACAAACGATTTCTTATGGGGCGCAGTAAGTACAGACGTTTAAAAAGCTCCACTCATGCCAATGATGCAGCATGAAGAAGCGCAACCTAAAGTTTGCATTCCTAGCACTGTTGCATTCCCCGCATCAGTAGCTAAGAGAATATAATTTACGACTCTTGTTAATGCAGTTTCAGAAACCAGACTGAAATTTCTCAAGTATATTATTTGAATCCATTTGATGTTGGGCAACAACTATTCTTTCAAGACTTTTAGATTGAAATGGGACCTTTGAGACAGGCCTGTAGTTGTTAAGAACTTGTGGATCCAAATTTGACTTCTTAAGGAGCGGTCTAAGAACCACTACCTTAAATTGATCATGTACGACGCCTGACGCAAGCGATGCATTCATCATACTAATTATAGGTCCTGCCAGTCCTTCGAGGGAATCTTTGACTAGCTGAGTGGGGATGGGATCTAGCAAACAGGTGGTTTACTTTGTCTTACGTCTGTGTTCATGAGTCCACCATAAGAAGAAATCTGAACAGGAGTGGTGATCATGCGAGGTCACCACGGAGGAAACCACTGCTCTCCCCCCAAAAAAAACCACCACTGCCCCTCTCAAGTTTGCTAAAGACCACATGGATGTTCCACAACTCCTGGAACAATGTTCTGTGGACAGACGTGACAAAAGTTGAACTTGTTGGTAAATGTGCACAGCGTTATGTTTGGAGATAACAAAGCACCGCATACCAACTCCAAAACCTCATCCCACCTGGGAAGCATGGCGGAGGCTGTACGGCTTGCAATCATCGAGGGACCGATGAATTCCGAGATGTATCAGGAAATTCTACAGCAGAATGTCAGGGTGTCTGCCTGTGATCTATAACTCAAAAGACGCTGGGTCATGCAGCATGACAAAAACAAAGGAGTACATCAACAACAGAGTGGCTGAAACAGAAGAAATTCCGTATGTTGGGATGGCCAAGTAAGAGTCCTGACCCCAATCCCATTGAAGTGCTGTGGCGTGATCTGAAGCAGGCCATTCAGCGCAAGACATCCCAAAAATATACATGAACTGAAACAGTTTTGCATAGAGGAATAGGCCAAAATACCTCCTAACTGCTGCTCAGGTCTGACAAGCCGCTACAGAAAGTGGGGGTTGAGGTTTTTGTCATAAAGGAGGTTCCACTAGCTCCTTAATATAAGGGTTCACGTACTTTTTCCATCAATGACCTTGATTGTTTAAACCATTTGGTCAATAAAGAAACAGCAATGTCAAATGTTGGGCGTGTGTTGTTTGTGAAATCAGACTCTCTTTATTAATTATTATGACTTAGATAAAGATAAGATCACATGTTAGGAGCCATTCATGCAGAAATCCACATCATTCTGAAGGGCTGTTTACAAAAGTTTTTCTCCCAACTGTATGTGAGAGAAAAGCAGAGACGCTCACTGAGTAAGGTGGGGTTGCAGCTTTGCAAATCACAAGGACATTTGTATGCTCAAAATGGGACAGGAGCATCCCAGATGGGACTCAAACCCACAATCCCTGGCTTAGAAGGCCAGTGCCTTATCCATTAGGCCACTGGGGCACACTGGGTTGGGTCGATCACGCTGATGAAGAGCCAGTTTAGTTTTCCTTTGCTTTTTCAAAGGGATCCCCAAAATTAGGGAAGTTAGGCAGCAGAAGGTTTACTGTGACCTGAGAAGGACCGGCATCCAATCACGGTGGTACACACACACGCTCTCACTCATCTGAGCTACACGGCTACCAAGATGATCTCAGGTGCGCCGAGCTGGTACGGAACATATTGAACTGATCGACGGCGAATTGTCTCTCAGACAGGCTTTTCACCTCTGAGCTCCCTGACTGACAGTAATCAGCTAGGTAGTGAAACAGTCAGCTGCTTCTAAGCCTTAAACAGCTTAAACAGTTTACCTTGCACAGATGCACAAAGATTAATGATGGGGGTGCACGCTTCCAGGCGCCTTACAACTGTAGGGACTGATTAGAGACAATTCGTAGCTTGTGCTCATTTCCCTCTATTCCCCGTGTTGCAGTGGTAGGATGACGTAAATTCCTGCTTCGACACGTAACGGCATTATAATCAAGTGCAGGAGCTGAGGGCTTTAGTTTTGTTTCGTTTTCCATGGCGTTCGTAAGCGCGCAAATCAAAGGCAATTCCTGCGTCTAACACGAATGTAAATGCTTTTGAAAGTGCAGTGTGGTGCAGCTTGTAAAATCCTTGTCCACATTTTTGGTTTGTTGATGTTTTTTCTGTCTGCCAAAGTTGCATTTTGACATCCGGACTGGGGGACTTTACCATTTGAACGTGAAGCCAGCCTTAAACCCTCTGAGGCGTGTCTGTCTGCCGGCACGAATCTTGTGAAAGGTATTTTTTTTAACGAAGACCAACTTTAAAAAGGTTTCCGCAGCCACCTCGCAGTCCGTGTTTGATTATAGGAGGAATGCGGCGGCGTTGAGCTCGCATTTGTCGTGCTCGAGTGGTTAAGGTGATGGGCTCGAAATGCGTTGGGGCTTCCCCGCGCAGAGTCGAAACCTGCCGACTCCGGCGTCTGCCGCACGTCGCCTTGTGCCTGCGCGGCAGAGGCGAAGTGCCGCTTCTCCTTTCCTGGTACTATAACAACGCGAAATCGTTTGGACCCGCTGCCGTGGAAATCAATTCTTCAGATAACCACGCATTTTGCGTTCGAACCTCTGGTGCTCTACTTATGCCTTTGAAAACCTAATGAATAAAGCTGAAAGAACCGACACGATATGTAGGTGCTGGTAAAGCACGCAGTAAAGAACTGTTAACAGCAAGGGTTTCAGTGGGTTAACTGAGGAGAAGGCGTGATCGCTAATTGTTGACTTTTTATTTGGTGTAAGAAACACTCTTACTGTGCATGACGTGCAACAAATGTAGCCACAGAAATTGCATCACGCTTTCATGTATGCTATTGCAGACACCAACGTTGCCTAGATAGAAAACCGAAATAGCCGTGGGTTTGCTTGCCGGTCTGAAGGATCTCTCTTCGAATCTCTATAATTTGTCAATGAAAGTAAAAGGCGCTGCAATCTCATACGTTCAGAATCAAACCCGCAGCTGTTGTTCGACTTTATTTCTTGACTAATTACAACTGAGTGTCGCATGAGCAGTTACGTAAACTTGTCTGGTATATTTGAACACAAATGCCGTTCTTCAATTAAAACTAACAGTACATTGTCAGGGACATTCAGTTCTATACAAACAAGAGACAGACAAGAGAATATTTCTACCGTTCATGTGGACTACGTGTTGACTTACTGATCGGAATAATTGAAAGGTTCGGGCTCATAGCCGATGCAGTGCGTGCTAATTAGAACAGCAACGCTGAGCTCTCAGCACCGTACTGAGCCCAGGTGTTTTTCTAAAGCTGTCAGGTGCAGTTCATTTACATGAAGGAAATCTCTTACTGGGTACGATTACAATGCAGTAAGTAGCACAGACTTCTTAGGGAGTAGCCCGATGCGTTTAAAAACGACCTGAGCCAGGCAGGAGTCGAACCTGCAATCTCCTGATCCGTAGTCAGACGCGTTATCCATTGTGCCACTGGCCCTGGTGTGACAGTGCAGGACTGTAACCCAGTGAGATCAGCACTGCAACTAGTAAAATATTACCCCCGGTCCATTCTTTTCCAAAAGTGAGAAACACCTGTTTTCTACATCTTGTCTGTTTTAAAACCATATCTCTTTAAACCAAACCAAGAGTTTGTCTTTTGCACTGATATTCTGATTCATTTCGATTTCAAAGAAAAAAAAAACATAATCTTCCAAAGCATCATAAAATTGTCCATTCTTCCAGACTCTACTTCTCTCTTGTAGTAGTACAGCAGACCTTTCCAGGTGAGCAGATCACAGAGTCCGAAATATGCTTCCTCCGTCAAGCAAAGTACCTGAACATGACTCTGTCTTCATAAAAGCGCCCCTGTAATAAAGAAATTAAATCCGAAATCAAGAGGGCAGTTGCCTACTGAAGTTCAAGAAGTCATCAATTTTAACCTAGCAACACATTAAAGGCTGCATCTATACAAGTACGATTCTAGAAATGCTCACCAGATTACGTTTTAAGAAGGAACTGCGCCTCAGGTTCCGCCGAGATCTTAACTTGGATGGCAGGATTCAGAGTCCGGAGTGTGGACTGATGGCGCACGGAGGGTCCACATACTGTGGATCCCTCAGTTTTCTTCCGCGTGTTTAAACCGCCAGCGTGTGACTCCCCTGTCCCCGTGACCTCATTGCTCTGCTCTCTCCTCTGTGCAGCCGAGCCCGATTCACGGTAAAGTGAAAAAAAAAAGATGCCCTCAACGTGGGATTTACTCTGGATTGAGGATAGCTGTCACCTTTTTATCGTTGAACAGGATGTATGTGATGTGGCGACTAGGTTCAATTTTGTATCCTCTTTAAAAGATTAAGGACTGGGGTGAGCGTGATTTACCACCCTTTCAGCTAAGAACCCGACATGAGCACCGTTTAAGCTGCATAGACTCGGTCGTTTAACTCTTCTCCATTAGCAGGGTTAAGGTTAAAGAAAAAAAACATTGCTGACTTCTTTTTTTTTGCCAGCCGCTAGCGCTGATTAGCAATGTTTGTATTTCATGTTTTGCAAGTTCCATCCATTTTAAGAAAAACAAGTCGCGTTAAAGACAGGAAATGAATACTTGCATTTAATTAAGTCTAGCCGTAGGCGGTTGTCTGTAAAGACCAGTTCTGTTCGAGAAGACAGAACAAAGAAGGCACCACTGGGATTCGGACTCAGGATCTCCTGTTTAAGAGACAAGCGCTTTAACCAACTAAGCCACGGCGCCCCGGGAGGGTTGTCCTTTTGCAGCCACTTGGACACACCACTCAGACACATCTGCATTCGGTGTGTGCTCCGCCTGCTTGCTGAGCAAGTTGCCACCTTTACATACAATAGCAACATCGACACCAAGAGAAAGGATGACAAATGGCTTTTATCTGGAACTTTTCATGTCCAAGGAGCTCAATGTGCTTTCTGTGTACAACAGGGCCACTGAACTCCACACTGGCCACTGAACCACAGCAGTGGCTTGCTGGCTTGACATCTCCCAAGGAAAATGTTGAAATCGCATGTGGAACAGGAAAATGACCCTCGAGTACGAGGGGAAAAAAAAGAAAAAGATCATCTGGAGCGCGCCAACCCATGTCCGGACAGCCCAGTTTCGCCGACAAGGTGGCTGAGTGGTTGAGGTGATGGACTGCTAAGCCATTGTGCTCTGCACGCATGGGTTCGAATCCCGTTCTCATCGCTCTCCATGTCTGACACGTGTGCCTGTTCGACGTCGGCCCTCCTGTTGTTTGCTCTGGTGCTAGAGCCGTACATTTTCTAGCAGTGGCTGAACATGGTATAGTAGGCCAACGTCGGTATCGTGCAGTGACAGTAACAGTACTTACTGCACCCCATAAGAAATCGTTTGTCCCTGTTCAAAAGAGATTGTGCGATGTCCTGCGGCATTCGCAAAGCAAACCTTTGACAGTTTGAAAAGACGAATTTATTCTGCTTCCTGTGCGTGCAGTAGTTACAAAGTTGAACGTCTTTACACGATCTGCTGCAGTTTTCAGTGGGCGGGCTCTGTCAAATGGCTTGGAAAAACGCACTGTTTCGGCTAGGGAAACATCATGAGCAGTGTCCTGCATGTTTTCTGTGTATAGCTGTTGTGGGCATTTCTCTGTTGTTGATTCTTATTTTGTGTGTAACAAAGTGGCATTTTCATGTCCGGACGGGGAGACTTTATCATTCCGACATGAAGCCACCCTTAAGTCCTCTGAGGCGTGTCTGTCTGCAAGGCTTGTATTTTGGAAATGTTTTTTGAAACGGAGAACAACTTTGAAATAGGCTTCCGCCGGCGCCTCGCGATCCAGGTAAGATTGTAGCAAGAACGCAGTGGGAACGGGGTTTGCTGTAGTCGTGGCCGAGTGGTTAAGGCGATGGACTAGAAATCCATTGGGGTCTCCCTGCCCAAGTTCGAATCCTGCCGATTATGTTGTCCGCCTCCAGTCGGTGTGTTCCGGCGCAAGCAAAGAGGCGCGAATGAGGAATGGGCCCCTGAGACAGTCATTTGCCTGTTTCACAAATGATCGTATTTTACTAGAGATTCTGTTTGGGATTCAGATGTGCATTCGGACAGCAATCCCTTTCAAGAAATGATACGTTCTGGATGAGGTCAAAGGTGCTGGAACACTGTATTTAGGATGTGTTTGCAGTGATTGTGTGTCTCCTGCTTCAACGCAGTGATATATAGATGTGCTCCTGTAATTTATTGGTACAAGCCCAGGGCAGTAAGCAGTCTGAGGATTTATTTCCAGACGGCATAGAGCAGTGAAGCAGTGAAGTAGTGCAACACACTGGATCATTATATTATTTGAATCTATTCTACTTAAATTATTACATTATACACAACTTGAGTTCATTTTAAAAATTAAAAGGTAATGAAAGGAATGCATATTCATGAGGAAGATTATACAGATATGCATGTGATAATCTTCCTTTTATCATGTAGTGCGTCATTTGGACACTTTGTGGGCTTGAAATACAAAGAAAATCATGTTCTATGGTACAAGATAAATACAAAACTTAAGATTTTATTTTAATTAGATTTGTTTATAAAGCATAAGCAATCATTTAATACATTAATATATGTGAAAATGACATTTTAGCATCATATTACATACAGGTCTCTAGCTTCAACACAGTGATATATATATATGCTCAGTGATTTATTGGTACATGCCCAGGTCAATAATCAGAATGAGGATTTATTTCCAGACGGGCTACAGGTAGTGTTGTGAAATACTTCAACACACTGGATCGCAGATTTAGACCCCCTGCACTCTTACTCCTTAAAAACCAAAGAAATGAAGATATGTAGCAATCACATTGCAACAGGGCTGACAGTGACTTAATGCTTATACTAGTGGACTTCTGGTACCTTTAGGGTACGGTGTTCCCTGAAGGGCTCTCAAACCCCGCATTTCAGATGCCTAGCTGTTTCGCTGATGTGTTGCACCTCAGAATCACTTTTAAACCTTACCTCTGGTATCTTTAATCCCTATTGCTCAACGCATGGTGAAAGTATTGCATAAATGTGTCTGAAAATGAGCAATGGGCACCTGAGAGACTCATTTGCCTGTTTCACAAATGATCATATTTGACTAGAGATTCTGTTTGGGATTCAGTTGTGCATTCTGACAGCAATCGCTTTCAAAAAACGATACATTCTGGATGAGGTCAAGGTGCAGGAACACTGTATTTAGGATGTGTTTGCACTTATTCTGTGTCTCTAGCTTCAACACAGCGATATATGTATATGCTCACTGATTTTTTGGTACATGCCCAGGGCAATAATCATTATGAGGAATTATTTCCAGATGTGCTAGGGGTAGTGTTGTGAAATACTTCAACACACTGGATCGCAGGTTTAAACCGCCTGCACTCTTACTCCTTAAAAACCAACAAATGCAGATATGTAGCAATCATATTGTAGCAGACACTCATTTGCCTGTTTCACAAATGATCATATTTTACTAGAGATTCTGTTTGGTATCCGGATGTGCATTCTGACCGCAATCTCCTTATCGCGGCTTTGCCCTTCTTGGCTCTTTGGACAATATCTCCATCTTGTGGTCGTTGTTGGTAATGTCTAGACAACATCTCCATCTTGTGGTCGTTGTTGGTAATGTCTTCTTATGCCCTTTTTTATTTTAATTCTCTATTAGTTGATTCTAGAATCTCTACAATGGAGTTGAAAACATCAGTTTTATAGCAGACAATATGACATTATTTATAGTCCAATTAGAAACTTATTACCCTGTTTTTAACATAATAACAAATTAAAATTGATTAAAACTAAGTTTGGAACACCAGGGAACATAACAAATGATTTTTAGGAAAACCATGAGGTTCTCTGTGTCCGATGCCTGCAAGGGGAGAAAGCTAGAATCCTTTGATTTTTTCAAAATTTGAAAATAAACATCATTTAACAACAGCTTTCATTCCTAGGAGTGAAAAACAACCATTTTTGAAGACATATTAGTTTCTAAAACACTACAATAAAGTTAAAAACATCCGTTTTATATTAAATTATTTTGTGTGAAATTTGTCATTTTTTGCACTATTTTTAATAAAATCTCTAATTAAAAGTGATTAAAATTAAGTTTGGAACAACAAGGAACACAAAAAAAAAAGATTTTAAGGAAAAAAATGATGTCTTCTGTGCCAGGTGCCTGCAAGGGGAGAAAGCTAGAATCCTACCCAGGCTCCTGGAGCTCTGTCCTGGCTAAAGGAGGGTAAATCCATCCCCTTCAAAGCTCCATGAAAAAATGATATTTTTAAATTTGAAAAAGAAACATTATAGAACAACATCTCTTGGTCCACAGAGAGCAACAATCCAACTTTGAAGAAAATCCATTGACTGATCCCCGAATCCTGAAGTTTCTTCGCATGATATCGGGCTTGCAACCACTTTCTGGAAAACGATGAAAAATGCCAAAAATGAAAAAGAAGTTATCAATTCTAGAGCCTAAGAGGAAAACAAGACAAATGTATATCTCCAAATAATTTTATGTGCTTCAGAAGAGCCCATACATGCATACATGAAACCACGCCCGTTTGCACGTAAGCAGACATGGTTGCACAAACGACTGCATGAAAGCACGCATGCATGCGAAGTCATCCTGTTGAGCATTTGAAAAGCCGCACCACGCCGCACTTAAAATAGCTCTTACATTAGTGGTAGACGCAGGAATCGCCTTTTTATTTACACTCTTACCAACGCGATGGAAAGCAAAACAAAGCAAAGCAGAGCAAAACAAAACAAACAAACGAAAACCCTCACGTCCCGCACTTGCATATAACGCCGTTACGGGCCCAAGCGGTATTGTACGTCATCCTAGCACTGCACCCAGGGGCGTAAGGTATATGGGAACGAGCACACGCCACGAATCGTCTTGAATCACTCCCTACAGCTGTAAGGCGCCTTGAAGCCTGCACCCCCAACATTCTTCTTTGCGCATCTGTGAAAGGTAAACTCTTGAGCAAACTCTGAACCAGCTCTAAGGAAACTAATCTGATTAGACGTTACTTTGACTCATCTTTTTACTCTCAGTGCTGGATTGCTCAAACTCCATCTAGGGTTAGGTTTAACATTCCCACACTACTTAGACACTTTGTTTACGCTCAGTGCTGGATTTTGGGAACTTCAGGACGAGTGGGAATTTTCTCCTATCTGTCAATTCTGTTTTGTTTTGGAGACTCTTGGCTGCCTATATTGTACAGTGCAGCGTGAAGGAAACATTTTCCAAAACTGTGTCAGCTCAAAAGTTGTAAGAAAACCTCTCCAGCTGCTTTACCTCTCTTCATTTTTGTCATTTAATGTGACAATCGATGTATAACTGGAGCCTCACATATGCAAATGGTGAGGCTCCAGTTCGACACCACTTTACAGTATATGACAAAAGCATGGCAGACTGTGCCGGACCAGCTGGTAACTTCCGCTTATTTTGACCATATTAAACATTGGAAATCTTCCCACTTGCATTTGTGACACTTGATTTTGGCTCCACCTAAGACACTCTTAAATCTTCAAACACTTTTCTCTTCTCCCGCAACACTCTTGTCTGTCGGCACTGTGTGGCAGCGTTGCAGGACAACCCATCTCACCACGGAAAGGAACCTAACAGCTTTGGTAAGAGAGGAGAAAAGGACATGGCCCATACGGGGATCGAACCCTCGACCTTGGCGTTATTAGCACCACGCTCTAACCAACTGAGCTAACCGGCCTCATGACAGTGCCCCTCTCTGTGCTGCAAAAAATCGAACTCAGGGAATTTCTTTTGTCCTCCTTTGAATAGAAAGCCGTGTAATTCAGTGTACGGGCTTTCTCATGCAGTTTCATGGTTTCACAGCATTATTCAGCTGATTTTAAATGTACCTGAAGGAGAAACATTATTGAAGACCATCAATTACCAAGAGCTTTTGTCAAAGGTTTTGGTGGTCATTTTTAATGACCACAGAGCGCTGTGACCTCGGTTTTACATCTCATCCAAAAGACAGCGCCCTTTTACAACACAGCTTCTCCGTCACTATATTGGGAGATTGGGACCCGCACAGACCTCAGGGTGAGTGCCTCCCCGCTGGCCCCATTAACACCACTTCCAGCTGGAAGCTTTGTTTTTCCCTGTAGCTCACCCTCATCCAGGTACTGACCTGGCTCACACCTGCTTAGCTTCAGTGGGTTTTCAGTTGCGAGTTGCAAAAGTTGGGATGCAAGTGATGGAGCCGTTCGCTGCAAAAGCCACTGCATTGGCCAGGAATCGAAACCAAGCCTCCTGCGTGGCAGGCGAGAGTTCTAACAATGAACCACCAATGCTCAATGCCTGTACCTTCAAAAAAGACGCTTTTTTGGTGCTGTGTGCAAAAAGCGTCGACATCTACTTCCAGCTGCAAAATGCCATCCGCGGACGCTGTGAATTTATTTATTTAGACACCGCTCAGAATCCCCTGTAAGATTCTCCTTCAATTCCGTTTTGCAGTGCTTTAGCTCTTTCAAAAGGCTTTGCTTTGCTAGTCACAATCCAAGGCTTGTGACAGCATTTGAAAACACTTGCCACTGCGTTGGCCGGGAATCGAACCCGGGTCAACTGCTTGGAAGGTAGCTATGCTCACCACTATACCACCAACACATGCCCGGGGGATCCCTCCAGGACACCACCAGAGAATGCTGACGATTTCAGAAGCTGTCTCCGGGACGTGCTGATTCCACACATCCTGAATAAATCATGTTATTGTTAGTTGCTGTAGCTAGACGTTCAAATGAGTTTCATGGCCAGATGGACTGTGTCCTCAAGTGGTATAGTATTGCAGTAAGACAGCACGATGCCTGCAAGACTTTGTCACGCTAAACGCCACAGATTGAGTTTGTCCGTTCGTGTCAGTCGTCCTGCAGCCACGGGAAGTGGGACACAAACATGCTGCAATGCTTTCAAGACATTAGGATTTGTTTGTGCAACATCTGAGAAGAGTACTTGTGGCTTGAATGTGACTGACCAAGGTGTTTAAAGACAGAGACTGAAAACTGTTAAAGGATGAGTCAAAGTAACGTCTAATCGGATTAGTTTCCTTAGAGCTGGTTCAGAGTTTGCTCAAGAGTTTACCTTTCACAGATGCGCAAAGAAGAATGTTGGGGGTGCACGCTTCAAGGCGCCTTACAGCTGTAGGGAGTGATTTCAGACGATTCGTGGCGTGTGGTTATCTGAAGACTTGCTTTCCATGGCAGCGGGTCCAAGCGATTTCGCGTTGTTATAGTACCAGGAAAGGAGAAGCGGCACTTCGCCTCTGCCGTGCAGGCACAAGGCGACGTGCGGGAGACGCCGGAGTCGGCAGGTTTCGAACCTGCGCGGGGAAGCCCCAACGCATTTCGAGCCCATCGCCTTAACCACTCGACCACGACAAAAGCGCGACTCGTGGCGTGTGCTCATTCCCATATACCGTAGGCCCCGGGGTGCAGTGCTAGGATGACGTACAATACCGCTTGGGCACGTAACGGCGTTATATGCAAGTGCGGGACGTGAGGGTTTTCGTTTGTTCGTTTTGTTTTGCTCTGCTTTGCTTTGTTTTAGTTTCCATCGCGTTGGTAAGAGCGTAAATAAAAAGGCGATTCCTGTGTCGACCACTAATGTAAGAGCTATTTCAAGTGCGCCGTGGTGCGGCTTTTCAAATGCTTAACAGGATGATTTCACATGCACGCGTGCTTTCATGCAGTCGTGTGTGCAACCATGTCTGCTTACGTGCAAACGGGCGTGGTTTCATGTATGCAAAAAACTTTCCTGGGCTCTTCTGAAGCACATAAAATTATTTGGAGATATACATTTGTCTTGTTTTCCTCTTAGGCTCTAGAATTGACAACTTTTTTTTCATTTTTGGCATTTTTCATCATTTTCCAGAAAGTGGTTGCAAGCCCGATATTATGCGAAGAAACTTCAGGATTCGGGGATCAGTCAATGGATTTTCTTCAAAGTTGGATTTTTGCACTCTGTGGACCAAGAGATGTTGTTCTATAATGTTTTTTTTTTCAAATTTAAAAATATCATTTTTTCATGGAGCTTTGAATGGGATGGATTCACCCTCCTTTAGCCAGGACAGAGCTCCAGGAGCCTGGGTAGGATTCTAGCTTTCTCCCCTTTCAGGCACCTGGCACAGAAGACATCATTTTTTTCCTTAAAATCTTTTTTTTTTGTGTTCCTTGTTGCTCCAAACTTAATTCTATTCACTTTTAATTAGAGATTATATTAAAAATAGTGCAATAAATGACTAATTTCACTAAAAATACTAAAAGTAATATAAAACAGATGTTTTTAACTTTATTGTAGTGTTTTAGAAACTAATATGTCTTCAAAAATGGTTATTTTTCACTCCTAGGAATGAAAGCTGTTGTTATATGATGTTTATTTTCAAATTTTGAAAAAGCAAAGGATTCTAGCTTTCTCCCCTTGCAGGCATCGGACACAGAGAACCTCATGGTTTTCCTAAAAATCATTTTTTATGTTCCCTGGTGTTCCAAACTTAGTTTTAATCAATTTTAATTTGTTATGTTACAAACAGGGTAATAAAGTCTTAATTGGACTATAACTAATGTCATATTGTCTGCTACAAAACTGATATTTTCAGCTCTATTGTAGAGATTCTAGAATCAACTAATAAAGAATTGAAATAAAAAAAGGGCATAAGAAGACATTACCAACAACGACCACATGATGGAGATATTGTCTAGACATTACCAACAACGACCACAAGATGGAGATATTTTCCAAAGAGGCAAGAGGGGCAAAGCTGCGATAAGGTAAAATCATTTTTTGAAAGAGATTGTTGTCAGAATGCACATCCGTATCCCAAACAGAATCTCTAGTAAAATATGATCATTTGTGAAACAGGCAAATGAGTGTCAGCTACAATATGATTGCTACATATCTGCATTTGTTGGTATTTAAGGAGTAAGAGTGCAGGTTTAAACCTGCGATCCAGTGTGTTGAAGAATTTCACAACACTACCTCTAGCACATATGGAAATAAATCCTCATAATGATTATTGCCCTGGGCATGTACCAAAAAATCAGTGAGCATATATATATATATATCACTGGGTTGAAGCTAGAAACACAGAATAACTGCAAACACATCCTAAATACAGTGTTCCAGCACCTTTGACCTCATCCAGAACGTATCATTTCTTGAAAGGGATTGCTGTCCGAATGCACATCTGAATCCCAAACAGAATCTCTAGTAAAATACGATCATTTGTGAAACAGGCAAATGACTGTCTCAGGGGCCCATTTCTCATTGTCAGACACATGTATGCAATGCTTTCACTGTGCATTGAGCAATAGGGATCAAAAACACCGCAGGTAAGGTTAGAAGTCATGTTCTATGATCATTTCTTTCAGCATTAGGGACTAAATATACTAAACGTATGATGCTAAAATGTTATTTTTACATATATTAATGTAATAAATGATTGCTTATGCTTTATAAACAAATCTAATTATAATAAAAGCTTAAGTTTTGTATTTATCTTGTACCATAGAACATGATTTTCTTTGTATTTCAAGCCCACAAAGTGTCCAAATGATGCACCTTTGACCTCATCCAGAACGTATCATTTCTTGAAAGGGATTGCTGTCCGAATGCACATCTGAATCCCAAACAGAATCTCTAGTAAAATACGATCATTTGTGAAACAGGCAAATGACTGTCTCAGGGGCCCATTTCTCATTGTCAGACACATGTATGCAATGCTTTCACTGTGCATTGAGCAATAGGGATCAAAAACAGAATGGAAACCAACAAGGATGGGATTTGAACCCATGCATGAAAAGCACAATGGATTAGTAATCCATCACCTTAACCACTCGGCCACCTCATCAACAAAACTGGGCTGTCCCAACTGGGTTGGCGTGCTCCAGATGATCTTTTTCTTTTTTTTCCCTTGTACTCGGGGGTCATTTTCCTGTTCCACATGCGATTTCAACATTTTCCTTGGGAGATGTCAAGCCAGCAAGCCACTGCTGTGGTTCAGTGGCCAGCGTGGAGTTCAGTGGCCCTGTTGTACACAGAAAGCACATTGAGCTCCTTGGACATGAAAAGTTCCAGATAAAAGCCATTTGTCATCCTTTCTCTTGGTGTCGATGTTGCTATTGTATGTAAAGGTGGCAACTTGCTCAGCGAGCAGGCGGAGCACACACCGAATGCAGATGTGTCTGAGTGGTGTGTCCAAGTGGCTGCAAAAGGACAGCACTCCCGGGGTGCTGTGGCTTAGTTGATTAAAGCGCCTGTCTAGTAAGCAGGAAGCCCTGGG